>NW_027143315.1:0-66723 GCF_026170545.1 Melanerpes formicivorus
GCTGTAAATGCTTGATTTCGAGAGAGTGAAAATGAATATTCCTGTGCTGAGATACAGGCTGCTCCAACCTGCTCGTAAAATGCTTGATTTCGAGAGTGAGCGAAACCTAATGAAAACATTGTTGGGGTAAAACCTAAAGGGAAAGACCTAGCACCAAATCCAATTTGCCATCTGATCTAACTTCTGGAGGCAGTCAAAATGAGCCTTAGAATCTTCCCTACCTTATTCCTGTGCTGAGATACAGGCTGCTCCAACCTGCTGTAAAATGCTTGATTTCGAGAGTGAGCGAAACTAATGAAAACATTGTTGGGGTAAAACCTAAAGGGAAAGACCTAGCACCAAATCCAATTTGCCATCTGATCTAACTTCTGGAGGCAGTCAAAATGAGCCTTAGAATTCTTCCCTACCTTATTCCTGTGCTGAGATACAGGCTGCTCCAACCTGCTGTAAAATGCTTGATTTCGAGAGTGAGCGAAACTAATGAAAACATTGTTGGGGTAAAACCTAAAGGGAAAGACCTAGCACCAAATCCAATTTGCCATCTGATCTAACTTCTGGAGGCAGTCAAAATGAGCCTTAGAATTCTTCCCTACCTTATTCCTGTGCTGAGATACAGGCTGCTCCAACCTGCTGTAAAATGCTTGATTTCGAGAGTGAGCGAAACTAATGAAAACATTGTTGGGGTAAAACCTAAAGGGAAAGACCTAGCACCAAATCCAATTTGCCATCTGATCTAACTTCTGGAGGCAGTCAAAATGAGCCTTAGAATTCTTCCCTACCTTATTCCTGTGCTGAGATACAGGCTGCTCCAACCTGCTGTAAAATGCTTGATTTCGAGAGTGAGCGAAACTAATGAAAACATTGTTGGGGTAAAACCTAAAGGGAAAGACCTAGCACCAAATCCAATTTGCCATCTGATCTAACTTCTGGAGGCAGTCAAAATGAGCCTTAGAATTCTTCCCTACCTTATTCCTGTGCTGAGATACAGGCTGCTCCAACCTGCTGTAAAATGCTTGATTTCGAGAGTGAGCGAAACTAATGAAAACATTGTTGGGGTAAAACCTAAAGGGAAAGACCTAGCACCAAATCCAATTTGCCATCTGATCTAACTTCTGGAGGCAGTCAAAATGAGCCTTAGAATTCTTCCCTACCTTATTCCTGTGCTGAGATACAGGCTGCTCCAACCTGCTGTAAAATGCTTGATTTCGAGAGTGAGCGAAACTAATGAAAACATTGTTGGGGTAAAACCTAAAGGGAAAGACCTAGCACCAAATCCAATTTGCCATCTGATCTAACTTCTGGAGGCAGTCAAAATGAGCCTTAGAATTCTTCCCTACCTTATTCCTGTGCTGAGATACAGGCTGCTCCAACCTGCTGTAAAATGCTTGATTTCGAGAGTGAGCGAAACTAATGAAAACATTGTTGGGGTAAAACCTAAAGGGAAAGACCTAGCACCAAATCCAATTTGCCATCTGATCTAACTTCTGGAGGCAGTCAAAATGAGCCTTAGAATTCTTCCCTACCTTATTCCTGTGCTGAGATACAGGCTGCTCCAACCTGCTGTAAAATGCTTGATTTCGAGAGTGAGCGAAACTAATGAAAACATTGTTGGGGTAAAACCTAAAGGGAAAGACCTAGCACCAAATCCAATTTGCCATCTGATCTAACTTCTGGAGGCAGTCAAAATGAGCCTTAGAATTCTTCCCTACCTTATTCCTGTGCTGAGATACAGGCTGCTCCAACCTGCTGTAAAATGCTTGATTTCGAGAGTGAGCGAAACTAATGAAAACATTGTTGGGGTAAAACCTAAAGGGAAAGACCTAGCACCAAATCCAATTTGCCATCTGATCTAACTTCTGGAGGCAGTCAAAATGAGCCTTAGAATTCTTCCCTACCTATTCCTGTGCTGAGATACAGGCTGCTCCAACCTGCTGTAAAAAGCTTGATTTCGAGAGTGAGCGAAACTAATGAAAACATTGTTGGGGTAAACACCTAAAGGGAAAGACCTAGCACCAAATCCAATTTGCCATCTGATCTAACTTCTGGAGGCAGTCAAAATGAGCCTTAGAATTCTTCCCTACCTTATTCCTGTGCTGAGATACAGGCTGCTCCAACCTGCTGTAAAATGCTTGATTTCGAGAGTGAGCGAAACTAATGAAAACATTGTTGGGGTAAAACCTAAAGGGAAAGACCTAGCACCAAATCCAATTTGCCATCTGATCTAACTTCTGGAGGCAGTCAAAATGAGCCTTAGAATTCTTCCCTACCTTATTCCTGTGCTGAGATACAGGCTGCTCCAACCTGCTGTAAAATGCTTGATTTCGAGAGTGAGCGAAACTAATGAAAACATTGTTGGGGTAAAACCTAAAGGGAAAGACCTAGCACCAAATCCAATTTGCCATCTGATCTAACTTCTGGAGGCAGTCAAAATGAGCCTTAGAATTCTTCCCTACCTTATTCCTGTGCTGAGATACAGGCTGCTCCAACCTGCTGTAAAATGCTTGATTTCGAGAGTGAGCGAAACTAATGAAAACATTGTTGGGGTAAAACCTAAAGGGAAAGACCTAGCACCAAATCCAATTTGCCATCTGATCTAACTTCTGGAGGCAGTCAAAATGAGCCTTAGAATTCTTCCCTACCTTATTCCTGTGCTGAGATACAGGCTGCTCCAACCTGCTGTAAAATGCTTGATTTCGAGAGTGAGCGAAACTAATGAAAACATTGTTGGGGTAAAACCTAAAGGGAAAGACCTAGCACCAAATCCAATTTGCCATCTGATCTAACTTCTGGAGGCAGTCAAAATGAGCCTTAGAATTCTTCCCTACCTTATTCCTGTGCTGAGATACAGGCTGCTCCAACCTGCTGTAAAATGCTTGATTTCGAGAGTGAGCGAAACTAATGAAAACATTGTTGGGGTAAAACCTAAAGGGAAAGACCTAGCACCAAATCCAATTTGCCATCTGATCTAACTTCTGGAGGCAGTCAAAATGAGCCTTAGAATTCTTCCCTACCTTATTCCTGTGCTGAGATACAGGCTGCTCCAACCTGCTGTAAAATGCTTGTATTTCGAGAGTGAGCGAAACTAATGAAAACATTGTTGGGGTAAAACCTAAAGGGAAAGACCTAGCACCAAATCCAATTTGCCATCTGATCTAACTTCTGGAGGCAGTCAAAATGAGCCTTAGAATTCTTCCCTACCTTATTCCTGTGCTGAGATACAGGCTGCTCCAACCTGCTGTAAAATGCTTGATTTCGAGAGTGAGCGAAACTAATGAAAATGCTTGATTTCGAGAGTGAGCGAAACTAATGAAAACATTGTTGGGGTAAAACCTAAAGGGAAAGACCTAGCACCAAATCCAATTTGCCATCTGATCTAACTTCTGGAGGCAGTCAAAATGAGCCTTAGAATTCTTCCCTACCTTATTCCTGTGCTGAGATACAGGCTGCTCCAACCTGCTGTAAAATGCTTGATTTCGAGAGTGAGCGAAACTAATGAAAACATTGTTGGGGTAAAACCTAAAGGGAAAGACCTAGCACCAAATCCAATTTGCCATCTGATCTAACTTCTGGAGGCAGTCAAAATGAGCCTTAGAATTCTTCCCTACCTTATTCCTGTGCTGAGATACAGGCTGCTCCAACCTGCTGTAAAATGCTTGATTTCGAGAGTGAGCGAAACTAATGAAAACATTGTTGGGGTAAAACCTAAAGGGAAAGACCTAGCACCAAATCCAATTTGCCATCTGATCTAACTTCTGGAGGCAGT
Organism: Melanerpes formicivorus; assembly: GCF_026170545.1. Classification (NCBI taxonomy): domain Eukaryota; kingdom Metazoa; phylum Chordata; class Aves; order Piciformes; family Picidae; genus Melanerpes; species Melanerpes formicivorus. The sequence continues at coordinate 3,764 of NW_027143315.1, forward strand.
CAAAATGAGCCTTAGAATTCTTCCCTACCTTATTCCTGTGCTGAGATACAGGCTGCTCCAACCTGCTGTAAAATGCTTGATTTCGAGAGTGAGCGAAACTAATGAAAACATTGTTGGGGTAAAACCTAAAGGGAAAGACCTAGCACCAAATCCAATTTGCCATCTGATCTAACTTCTGGAGGCAGTCAAAATGAGCCTTAGAATTCTTCCCTACCTTATTCCTGTGCTGAGATACAGGCTGCTCCAACCTGCTGTAAAATGCTTGATTTCGAGAGTGAGCGAAACTAATGAAAACATTGTTGGGGTAAAACCTAAAGGGAAAGACCTAGCACCAAATCCAATTTGCCATCTGATCTAACTTCTGGAGGCAGTCAAAATGAGCCTTAGAATTCTTCCCTACCTTATTCCTGTGCTGAGATACAGGCTGCTCCAACCTGCTGTAAAATGCTTGATTTCGAGAGTGAGCGAAACTAATGAAAACATTGTTGGGGTAAAACCTAAAGGGAAAGACCTAGCACCAAATCCAATTTGCCATCTGATCTAACTTCTGGAGGCAGTCAAAATGAGCCTTAGAATTCTTCCCTACCTTATTCCTGTGCTGAGATACAGGCTGCTCCAACCTGCTGTAAAATGCTTGATTTCGAGAGTGAGCGAAACTAATGAAAACATTGTTGGGGTAAAACCTAAAGGGAAAGACCTAGCACCAAATCCAATTTGCCATCTGATCTAACTTCTGGAGGCAGTCAAAATGAGCCTTAGAATTCTTCCCTACCTTATTCCTGTGCTGAGATACAGGCTGCTCCAACCTGCTGTAAAATGCTTGATTTCGAGAGTGAGCGAAACTAATGAAAACATTGTTGGGGTAAAACCTAAAGGGAAAGACCTAGCACCAAATCCAATTTGCCATCTGATCTAACTTCTGGAGGCAGTCAAAATGAGCCTTAGAATTCTTCCCTACCTTATTCCTGTGCTGAGATACAGGCTGCTCCAACCTGCTGTAAAATGCTTGATTTCGAGAGTGAGCGAAACTAATGAAAACATTGTTGGGGTAAAACCTAAAGGGAAAGACCTAGCACCAAATCCAATTTGCCATCTGATCTAACTTCTGGAGGCAGTCAAAATGAGCCTTAGAATTCTTCCCTACCTTATTCCTGTGCTGAGATACAGGCTGCTCCAACCTGCTGTAAAATGCTTGATTTCGAGAGTGAGCGAAACTAATGAAAACATTGTTGGGGTAAAACCTAAAGGGAAAGACCTAGCACCAAATCCAATTTGCCATCTGATCTAACTTCTGGAGGCAGTCAAAATGAGCCTTAGAATTCTTCCCTACCTTATTCCTGTGCTGAGATACAGGCTGCTCCAACCTGCTGTAAAATGCTTGATTTCGAGAGTGAGCGAAACTAATGAAAACATTGTTGGGGTAAAACCTAAAGGGAAAGACCTAGCACCAAATCCAATTTGCCATCTGATCTAACTTCTGGAGGCAGTCAAAATGAGCCTTAGAATTCTTCCCTACCTTATTCCTGTGCTGAGATACAGGCTGCTCCAACCTGCTGTAAAATGCTTGATTTCGAGAGTGAGCGAAACTAATGAAAACATTGTTGGGGTAAAACCTAAAGGGAAAGACCTAGCACCAAATCCAATTTGCCATCTGATCTAACTTCTGGAGGCAGTCAAAATGAGCCTTAGAATTCTTCCCTACCTTATTCCTGTGCTGAGATACAGGCTGCTCCAACCTGCTGTAAAATGCTTGATTTCGAGAGTGAGCGAAACTAATGAAAACATTGTTGGGGTAAAACCTAAAGGGAAAGACCTAGCACCAAATCCAATTTGCCATCTGATCTAACTTCTGGAGGCAGTCAAAATGAGCCTTAGAATTCTTCCCTACCTTATTCCTGTGCTGAGATACAGGCTGCTCCAACCTGCTGTAAAATGCTTGATTTCGAGAGTGAGCGAAACTAATGAAAACATTGTTGGGGTAAAACCTAAAGGGAAAGACCTAGCACCAAATCCAATTTGCCATCTGATCTAACTTCTGGAGGCAGTCAAAATGAGCCTTAGAATTCTTCCCTACCTTATTCCTGTGCTGAGATACAGGCTGCTCCAACCTGCTGTAAAATGCTTGATTTCGAGAGTGAGCGAAACTAATGAAAACATTGTTGGGGTAAAACCTAAAGGGAAAGACCTAGCACCAAATCCAATTTGCCATCTGATCTAACTTCTGGAGGCAGTCAAAATGAGCCTTAGAATTCTTCCCTACCTTATTCCTGTGCTGAGATACAGGCTGCTCCAACCTGCTGTAAAATGCTTGATTTCGAGAGTGAGCGAAACTAATGAAAACATTGTTGGGGTAAAACCTAAAGGGAAAGACCTAGCACCAAATCCAATTTGCCATCTGATCTAACTTCTGGAGGCAGTCAAAATGAGCCTTAGAATTCTTCCCTACCTTATTCCTGTGCTGAGATACAGGCTGCTCCAACCTGCTGTAAAATGCTTGATTTCGAGAGTGAGCGAAACTAATGAAAACATTGTTGGGGTAAAACCTAAAGGGAAAGACCTAGCACCAAATCCAATTTGCCATCTGATCTAACTTCTGGAGGCAGTCAAAATGAGCCTTAGAATTCTTCCCTACCTTATTCCTGTGCTGAGATACAGGCTGCTCCAACCTGCTGTAAAATGCTTGATTTCGAGAGTGAGCGAAACTAATGAAAACATTGTTGGGGTAAAACCTAAAGGGAAAGACCTAGCACCAAATCCAATTTGCCATCTGATCTAACTTCTGGAGGCAGTCAAAATGAGCCTTAGAATTCTTCCCTACCTTATTCCTGTGCTGAGATACAGGCTGCTCCAACCTGCTGTAAAATGCTTGATTTCGAGAGTGAGCGAAACTAATGAAAACATTGTTGGGGTAAAACCTAAAGGGAAAGACCTAGCACCAAATCCAATTTGCCATCTGATCTAACTTCTGGAGGCAGTCAAAATGAGCCTTAGAATTCTTCCCTACCTTATTCCTGTGCTGAGATACAGGCTGCTCCAACCTGCTGTAAAATGCTTGATTTCGAGAGTGAGCGAAACTAATGAAAACATTGTTGGGGTAAAACCTAAAGGGAAAGACCTAGCACCAAATCCAATTTGCCATCTGATCTAACTTCTGGAGGCAGTCAAAATGAGCCTTAGAATTCTTCCCTACCTTATTCCTGTGCTGAGATACAGGCTGCTCCAACCTGCTGTAAAATGCTTGATTTCGAGAGTGAGCGAAACTAATGAAAACATTGTTGGGGTAAAACCTAAAGGGAAAGACCTAGCACCAAATCCAATTTGCCATCTGATCTAACTTCTGGAGGCAGTCAAAATGAGCCTTAGAATTCTTCCCTACCTTATTCCTGTGCTGAGATACAGGCTGCTCCAACCTGCTGTAAAATGCTTGATTTCGAGAGTGAGCGAAACTAATGAAAACATTGTTGGGGTAAAACCTAAAGGGAAAGACCTAGCACCAAATCCAATTTGCCATCTGATCTAACTTCTGGAGGCAGTCAAAATGAGCCTTAGAATTCTTCCCTACCTTATTCCTGTGCTGAGATACAGGCTGCTCCAACCTGCTGTAAAATGCTTGATTTCGAGAGTGAGCGAAACTAATGAAAACATTGTTGGGGTAAAACCTAAAGGGAAAGACCTAGCACCAAATCCAATTTGCCATCTGATCTAACTTCTGGAGGCAGTCAAAATGAGCCTTAGAATTCTTCCCTACCTTATTCCTGTGCTGAGATACAGGCTGCTCCAACCTGCTGTAAAATGCTTGATTTCGAGAGTGAGCGAAACTAATGAAAACATTGTTGGGGTAAAACCTAAAGGGAAAGACCTAGCACCAAATCCAATTTGCCATCTGATCTAACTTCTGGAGGCAGTCAAAATGAGCCTTAGAATTCTTCCCTACCTTATTCCTGTGCTGAGATACAGGCTGCTCCAACCTGCTGTAAAATGCTTGATTTCGAGAGTGAGCGAAACTAATGAAAACATTGTTGGGGTAAAACCTAAAGGGAAAGACCTAGCACCAAATCCAATTTGCCATCTGATCTAACTTCTGGAGGCAGTCAAAATGAGCCTTAGAATTCTTCCCTACCTTATTCCTGTGCTGAGATACAGGCTGCTCCAACCTGCTGTAAAATGCTTGATTTCGAGAGTGAGCGAAACTAATGAAAACATTGTTGGGGTAAAACCTAAAGGGAAAGACCTAGCACCAAATCCAATTTGCCATCTGATCTAACTTCTGGAGGCAGTCAAAATGAGCCTTAGAATTCTTCCCTACCTTATTCCTGTGCTGAGATACAGGCTGCTCCAACCTGCTGTAAAATGCTTGATTTCGAGAGTGAGCGAAACTAATGAAAACATTGTTGGGGTAAAACCTAAAGGGAAAGACCTAGCACCAAATCCAATTTGCCATCTGATCTAACTTCTGGAGGCAGTCAAAATGAGCCTTAGAATTCTTCCCTACCTTATTCCTGTGCTGAGATACAGGCTGCTCCAACCTGCTGTAAAATGCTTGATTTCGAGAGTGAGCGAAACTAATGAAAACATTGTTGGGGTAAAACCTAAAGGGAAAGACCTAGCACCAAATCCAATTTGCCATCTGATCTAACTTCTGGAGGCAGTCAAAATGAGCCTTAGAATTCTTCCCTACCTTATTCCTGTGCTGAGATACAGGCTGCTCCAACCTGCTGTAAAATGCTTGATTTCGAGAGTGAGCGAAACTAATGAAAACATTGTTGGGGTAAAACCTAAAGGGAAAGACCTAGCACCAAATCCAATTTGCCATCTGATCTAACTTCTGGAGGCAGTCAAAATGAGCCTTAGAATTCTTCCCTACCTTATTCCTGTGCTGAGATACAGGCTGCTCCAACCTGCTGTAAAATGCTTGATTTCGAGAGTGAGCGAAACTAATGAAAACATTGTTGGGGTAAAACCTAAAGGGAAAGACCTAGCACCAAATCCAATTTGCCATCTGATCTAACTTCTGGAGGCAGTCAAAATGAGCCTTAGAATTCTTCCCTACCTTATTCCTGTGCTGAGATACAGGCTGCTCCAACCTGCTGTAAAATGCTTGATTTCGAGAGTGAGCGAAACTAATGAAAACATTGTTGGGGTAAAACCTAAAGGGAAAGACCTAGCACCAAATCCAATTTGCCATCTGATCTAACTTCTGGAGGCAGTCAAAATGAGCCTTAGAATTCTTCCCTACCTTATTCCTGTGCTGAGATACAGGCTGCTCCAACCTGCTGTAAAATGCTTGATTTCGAGAGTGAGCGAAACTAATGAAAACATTGTTGGGGTAAAACCTAAAGGGAAAGACCTAGCACCAAATCCAATTTGCCATCTGATCTAACTTCTGGAGGCAGTCAAAATGAGCCTTAGAATTCTTCCCTACCTTATTCCTGTGCTGAGATACAGGCTGCTCCAACCTGCTGTAAAATGCTTGATTTCGAGAGTGAGCGAAACTAATGAAAACATTGTTGGGGTAAAACCTAAAGGGAAAGACCTAGCACCAAATCCAATTTGCCATCTGATCTAACTTCTGGAGGCAGTCAAAATGAGCCTTAGAATTCTTCCCTACCTTATTCCTGTGCTGAGATACAGGCTGCTCCAACCTGCTGTAAAATGCTTGATTTCGAGAGTGAGCGAAACTAATGAAAACATTGTTGGGGTAAAACCTAAAGGGAAAGACCTAGCACCAAATCCAATTTGCCATCTGATCTAACTTCTGGAGGCAGTCAAAATGAGCCTTAGAATTCTTCCCTACCTTATTCCTGTGCTGAGATACAGGCTGCTCCAACCTGCTGTAAAATGCTTGATTTCGAGAGTGAGCGAAACTAATGAAAACATTGTTGGGGTAAAACCTAAAGGGAAAGACCTAGCACCAAATCCAATTTGCCATCTGATCTAACTTCTGGAGGCAGTCAAAATGAGCCTTAGAATTCTTCCCTACCTTATTCCTGTGCTGAGATACAGGCTGCTCCAACCTGCTGTAAAATGCTTGATTTCGAGAGTGAGCGAAACTAATGAAAACATTGTTGGGGTAAAACCTAAAGGGAAAGACCTAGCACCAAATCCAATTTGCCATCTGATCTAACTTCTGGAGGCAGTCAAAATGAGCCTTAGAATTCTTCCCTACCTTATTCCTGTGCTGAGATACAGGCTGCTCCAACCTGCTGTAAAATGCTTGATTTCGAGAGTGAGCGAAACTAATGAAAACATTGTTGGGGTAAAACCTAAAGGGAAAGACCTAGCACCAAATCCAATTTGCCATCTGATCTAACTTCTGGAGGCAGTCAAAATGAGCCTTAGAATTCTTCCCTACCTTATTCCTGTGCTGAGATACAGGCTGCTCCAACCTGCTGTAAAATGCTTGATTTCGAGAGTGAGCGAAACTAATGAAAACATTGTTGGGGTAAAACCTAAAGGGAAAGACCTAGCACCAAATCCAATTTGCCATCTGATCTAACTTCTGGAGGCAGTCAAAATGAGCCTTAGAATTCTTCCCTACCTTATTCCTGTGCTGAGATACAGGCTGCTCCAACCTGCTGTAAAATGCTTGATTTCGAGAGTGAGCGAAACTAATGAAAACATTGTTGGGGTAAAACCTAAAGGGAAAGACCTAGCACCAAATCCAATTTGCCATCTGATCTAACTTCTGGAGGCAGTCAAAATGAGCCTTAGAATTCTTCCCTACCTTATTCCTGTGCTGAGATACAGGCTGCTCCAACCTGCTGTAAAATGCTTGATTTCGAGAGTGAGCGAAACTAATGAAAACATTGTTGGGGTAAAACCTAAAGGGAAAGACCTAGCACCAAATCCAATTTGCCATCTGATCTAACTTCTGGAGGCAGTCAAAATGAGCCTTAGAATTCTTCCCTACCTTATTCCTGTGCTGAGATACAGGCTGCTCCAACCTGCTGTAAAATGCTTGATTTCGAGAGTGAGCGAAACTAATGAAAACATTGTTGGGGTAAAACCTAAAGGGAAAGACCTAGCACCAAATCCAATTTGCCATCTGATCTAACTTCTGGAGGCAGTCAAAATGAGCCTTAGAATTCTTCCCTACCTTATTCCTGTGCTGAGATACAGGCTGCTCCAACCTGCTGTAAAATGCTTGATTTCGAGAGTGAGCGAAACTAATGAAAACATTGTTGGGGTAAAACCTAAAGGGAAAGACCTAGCACCAAATCCAATTTGCCATCTGATCTAACTTCTGGAGGCAGTCAAAATGAGCCTTAGAATTCTTCCCTACCTTATTCCTGTGCTGAGATACAGGCTGCTCCAACCTGCTGTAAAATGCTTGATTTCGAGAGTGAGCGAAACTAATGAAAACATTGTTGGGGTAAAACCTAAAGGGAAAGACCTAGCACCAAATCCAATTTGCCATCTGATCTAACTTCTGGAGGCAGTCAAAATGAGCCTTAGAATTCTTCCCTACCTTATTCCTGTGCTGAGATACAGGCTGCTCCAACCTGCTGTAAAATGCTTGATTTCGAGAGTGAGCGAAACTAATGAAAACATTGTTGGGGTAAAACCTAAAGGGAAAGACCTAGCACCAAATCCAATTTGCCATCTGATCTAACTTCTGGAGGCAGTCAAAATGAGCCTTAGAATTCTTCCCTACCTTATTCCTGTGCTGAGATACAGGCTGCTCCAACCTGCTGTAAAATGCTTGATTTCGAGAGTGAGCGAAACTAATGAAAACATTGTTGGGGTAAAACCTAAAGGGAAAGACCTAGCACCAAATCCAATTTGCCATCTGATCTAACTTCTGGAGGCAGTCAAAATGAGCCTTAGAATTCTTCCCTACCTTATTCCTGTGCTGAGATACAGGCTGCTCCAACCTGCTGTAAAATGCTTGATTTCGAGAGTGAGCGAAACTAATGAAAACATTGTTGGGGTAAAACCTAAAGGGAAAGACCTAGCACCAAATCCAATTTGCCATCTGATCTAACTTCTGGAGGCAGTCAAAATGAGCCTTAGAATTCTTCCCTACCTTATTCCTGTGCTGAGATACAGGCTGCTCCAACCTGCTGTAAAATGCTTGATTTCGAGAGTGAGCGAAACTAATGAAAACATTGTTGGGGTAAAACCTAAAGGGAAAGACCTAGCACCAAATCCAATTTGCCATCTGATCTAACTTCTGGAGGCAGTCAAAATGAGCCTTAGAATTCTTCCCTACCTTATTCCTGTGCTGAGATACAGGCTGCTCCAACCTGCTGTAAAATGCTTGATTTCGAGAGTGAGCGAAACTAATGAAAACATTGTTGGGGTAAAACCTAAAGGGAAAGACCTAGCACCAAATCCAATTTGCCATCTGATCTAACTTCTGGAGGCAGTCAAAATGAGCCTTAGAATTCTTCCCTACCTTATTCCTGTGCTGAGATACAGGCTGCTCCAACCTGCTGTAAAATGCTTGATTTCGAGAGTGAGCGAAACTAATGAAAACATTGTTGGGGTAAAACCTAAAGGGAAAGACCTAGCACCAAATCCAATTTGCCATCTGATCTAACTTCTGGAGGCAGTCAAAATGAGCCTTAGAATTCTTCCCTACCTTATTCCTGTGCTGAGATACAGGCTGCTCCAACCTGCTGTAAAATGCTTGATTTCGAGAGTGAGCGAAACTAATGAAAACATTGTTGGGGTAAAACCTAAAGGGAAAGACCTAGCACCAAATCCAATTTGCCATCTGATCTAACTTCTGGAGGCAGTCAAAATGAGCCTTAGAATTCTTCCCTACCTTATTCCTGTGCTGAGATACAGGCTGCTCCAACCTGCTGTAAAATGCTTGATTTCGAGAGTGAGCGAAACTAATGAAAACATTGTTGGGGTAAAACCTAAAGGGAAAGACCTAGCACCAAATCCAATTTGCCATCTGATCTAACTTCTGGAGGCAGTCAAAATGAGCCTTAGAATTCTTCCCTACCTTATTCCTGTGCTGAGATACAGGCTGCTCCAACCTGCTGTAAAATGCTTGATTTCGAGAGTGAGCGAAACTAATGAAAACATTGTTGGGGTAAAACCTAAAGGGAAAGACCTAGCACCAAATCCAATTTGCCATCTGATCTAACTTCTGGAGGCAGTCAAAATGAGCCTTAGAATTCTTCCCTACCTTATTCCTGTGCTGAGATACAGGCTGCTCCAACCTGCTGTAAAATGCTTGATTTCGAGAGTGAGCGAAACTAATGAAAACATTGTTGGGGTAAAACCTAAAGGGAAAGACCTAGCACCAAATCCAATTTGCCATCTGATCTAACTTCTGGAGGCAGTCAAAATGAGCCTTAGAATTCTTCCCTACCTTATTCCTGTGCTGAGATACAGGCTGCTCCAACCTGCTGTAAAATGCTTGATTTCGAGAGTGAGCGAAACTAATGAAAACATTGTTGGGGTAAAACCTAAAGGGAAAGACCTAGCACCAAATCCAATTTGCCATCTGATCTAACTTCTGGAGGCAGTCAAAATGAGCCTTAGAATTCTTCCCTACCTTATTCCTGTGCTGAGATACAGGCTGCTCCAACCTGCTGTAAAATGCTTGATTTCGAGAGTGAGCGAAACTAATGAAAACATTGTTGGGGTAAAACCTAAAGGGAAAGACCTAGCACCAAATCCAATTTGCCATCTGATCTAACTTCTGGAGGCAGTCAAAATGAGCCTTAGAATTCTTCCCTACCTTATTCCTGTGCTGAGATACAGGCTGCTCCAACCTGCTGTAAAATGCTTGATTTCGAGAGTGAGCGAAACTAATGAAAACATTGTTGGGGTAAAACCTAAAGGGAAAGACCTAGCACCAAATCCAATTTGCCATCTGATCTAACTTCTGGAGGCAGTCAAAATGAGCCTTAGAATTCTTCCCTACCTTATTCCTGTGCTGAGATACAGGCTGCTCCAACCTGCTGTAAAATGCTTGATTTCGAGAGTGAGCGAAACTAATGAAAACATTGTTGGGGTAAAACCTAAAGGGAAAGACCTAGCACCAAATCCAATTTGCCATCTGATCTAACTTCTGGAGGCAGTCAAAATGAGCCTTAGAATTCTTCCCTACCTTATTCCTGTGCTGAGATACAGGCTGCTCCAACCTGCTGTAAAATGCTTGATTTCGAGAGTGAGCGAAACTAATGAAAACATTGTTGGGGTAAAACCTAAAGGGAAAGACCTAGCACCAAATCCAATTTGCCATCTGATCTAACTTCTGGAGGCAGTCAAAATGAGCCTTAGAATTCTTCCCTACCTTATTCCTGTGCTGAGATACAGGCTGCTCCAACCTGCTGTAAAATGCTTGATTTCGAGAGTGAGCGAAACTAATGAAAACATTGTTGGGGTAAAACCTAAAGGGAAAGACCTAGCACCAAATCCAATTTGCCATCTGATCTAACTTCTGGAGGCAGTCAAAATGAGCCTTAGAATTCTTCCCTACCTTATTCCTGTGCTGAGATACAGGCTGCTCCAACCTGCTGTAAAATGCTTGATTTCGAGAGTGAGCGAAACTAATGAAAACATTGTTGGGGTAAAACCTAAAGGGAAAGACCTAGCACCAAATCCAATTTGCCATCTGATCTAACTTCTGGAGGCAGTCAAAATGAGCCTTAGAATTCTTCCCTACCTTATTCCTGTGCTGAGAGATACAGGCTGCTCCAACCTGCTGTAAAATGCTTGATTTCGAGAGTGAGCGAAACTAATGAAAACATTGTTGGGGTAAAACCTAAAGGGAAAGACCTAGCACCAAATCCAATTTGCCATCTGATCTAACTTCTGGAGGCAGTCAAAATGAGCCTTAGAATTCTTCCCTACCTTATTCCTGTGCTGAGATACAGGCTGCTCCAACCTGCTGTAAAATGCTTGATTTCGAGAGTGAGCGAAACTAATGAAAACATTGTTGGGGTAAAACCTAAAGGGAAAGACCTAGCACCAAATCCAATTTGCCATCTGATCTAACTTCTGGAGGCAGTCAAAATGAGCCTTAGAATTCTTCCCTACCTTATTCCTGTGCTGAGATACAGGCTGCTCCAACCTGCTGTAAAATGCTTGATTTCGAGAGTGAGCGAAACTAATGAAAACATTGTTGGGGTAAAACCTAAAGGGAAAGACCTAGCACCAAATCCAATTTGCCATCTGATCTAACTTCTGGAGGCAGTCAAAATGAGCCTTAGAATTCTTCCCTACCTTATTCCTGTGCTGAGATACAGGCTGCTCCAACCTGCTGTAAAATGCTTGATTTCGAGAGTGAGCGAAACTAATGAAAACATTGTTGGGGTAAAACCTAAAGGGAAAGACCTAGCACCAAATCCAATTTGCCATCTGATCTAACTTCTGGAGGCAGTCAAAATGAGCCTTAGAATTCTTCCCTACCTTATTCCTGTGCTGAGATACAGGCTGCTCCAACCTGCTGTAAAATGCTTGATTTCGAGAGTGAGCGAAACTAATGAAAACATTGTTGGGGTAAAACCTAAAGGGAAAGACCTAGCACCAAATCCAATTTGCCATCTGATCTAACTTCTGGAGGCAGTCAAAATGAGCCTTAGAATTCTTCCCTACCTTATTCCTGTGCTGAGATACAGGCTGCTCCAACCTGCTGTAAAATGCTTGATTTCGAGAGTGAGCGAAACTAATGAAAACATTGTTGGGGTAAAACCTAAAGGGAAAGACCTAGCACCAAATCCAATTTGCCATCTGATCTAACTTCTGGAGGCAGTCAAAATGAGCCTTAGAATTCTTCCCTACCTTATTCCTGTGCTGAGATACAGGCTGCTCCAACCTGCTGTAAAATGCTTGATTTCGAGAGTGAGCGAAACTAATGAAAACATTGTTGGGGTAAAACCTAAAGGGAAAGACCTAGCACCAAATCCAATTTGCCATCTGATCTAACTTCTGGAGGCAGTCAAAATGAGCCTTAGAATTCTTCCCTACCTTATTCCTGTGCTGAGATACAGGCTGCTCCAACCTGCTGTAAAATGCTTGATTTCGAGAGTGAGCGAAACTAATGAAAACATTGTTGGGGTAAAACCTAAAGGGAAAGACCTAGCACCAAATCCAATTTGCCATCTGATCTAACTTCTGGAGGCAGTCAAAATGAGCCTTAGAATTCTTCCCTACCTTATTCCTGTGCTGAGATACAGGCTGCTCCAACCTGCTGTAAAATGCTTGATTTCGAGAGTGAGCGAAACTAATGAAAACATTGTTGGGGTAAAACCTAAAGGGAAAGACCTAGCACCAAATCCAATTTGCCATCTGATCTAACTTCTGGAGGCAGTCAAAATGAGCCTTAGAATTCTTCCCTACCTTATTCCTGTGCTGAGATACAGGCTGCTCCAACCTGCTGTAAAATGCTTGATTTCGAGAGTGAGCGAAACTAATGAAAACATTGTTGGGGTAAAACCTAAAGGGAAAGACCTAGCACCAAATCCAATTTGCCATCTGATCTAACTTCTGGAGGCAGTCAAAATGAGCCTTAGAATTCTTCCCTACCTTATTCCTGTGCTGAGATACAGGCTGCTCCAACCTGCTGTAAAATGCTTGATTTCGAGAGTGAGCGAAACTAATGAAAACATTGTTGGGGTAAAACCTAAAGGGAAAGACCTAGCACCAAATCCAATTTGCCATCTGATCTAACTTCTGGAGGCAGTCAAAATGAGCCTTAGAATTCTTCCCTACCTTATTCCTGTGCTGAGATACAGGCTGCTCCAACCTGCTGTAAAATGCTTGATTTCGAGAGTGAGCGAAACTAATGAAAACATTGTTGGGGTAAAACCTAAAGGGAAAGACCTAGCACCAAATCCAATTTGCCATCTGATCTAACTTCTGGAGGCAGTCAAAATGAGCCTTAGAATTCTTCCCTACCTTATTCCTGTGCTGAGATACAGGCTGCTCCAACCTGCTGTAAAATGCTTGATTTCGAGAGTGAGCGAAACTAATGAAAACATTGTTGGGGTAAAACCTAAAGGGAAAGACCTAGCACCAAATCCAATTTGCCATCTGATCTAACTTCTGGAGGCAGTCAAAATGAGCCTTAGAATTCTTCCCTACCTTATTCCTGTGCTGAGATACAGGCTGCTCCAACCTGCTGTAAAATGCTTGATTTCGAGAGTGAGCGAAACTAATGAAAACATTGTTGGGGTAAAACCTAAAGGGAAAGACCTAGCACCAAATCCAATTTGCCATCTGATCTAACTTCTGGAGGCAGTCAAAATGAGCCTTAGAATTCTTCCCTACCTTATTCCTGTGCTGAGATACAGGCTGCTCCAACCTGCTGTAAAATGCTTGATTTCGAGAGTGAGCGAAACTAATGAAAACATTGTTGGGGTAAAACCTAAAGGGAAAGACCTAGCACCAAATCCAATTTGCCATCTGATCTAACTTCTGGAGGCAGTCAAAATGAGCCTTAGAATTCTTCCCTACCTTATTCCTGTGCTGAGATACAGGCTGCTCCAACCTGCTGTAAAATGCTTGATTTCGAGAGTGAGCGAAACTAATGAAAACATTGTTGGGGTAAAACCTAAAGGGAAAGACCTAGCACCAAATCCAATTTGCCATCTGATCTAACTTCTGGAGGCAGTCAAAATGAGCCTTAGAATTCTTCCCTACCTTATTCCTGTGCTGAGATACAGGCTGCTCCAACCTGCTGTAAAATGCTTGATTTCGAGAGTGAGCGAAACTAATGAAAACATTGTTGGGGTAAAACCTAAAGGGAAAGACCTAGCACCAAATCCAATTTGCCATCTGATCTAACTTCTGGAGGCAGTCAAAATGAGCCTTAGAATTCTTCCCTACCTTATTCCTGTGCTGAGATACAGGCTGCTCCAACCTGCTGTAAAATGCTTGATTTCGAGAGTGAGCGAAACTAATGAAAACATTGTTGGGGTAAAACCTAAAGGGAAAGACCTAGCACCAAATCCAATTTGCCATCTGATCTAACTTCTGGAGGCAGTCAAAATGAGCCTTAGAATTCTTCCCTACCTTATTCCTGTGCTGAGATACTGGCTGCTCCAACCTGCTGTAAAATGCTTGATTTCGAGAGTGAGCGAAACTAATGAAAACATTGTTGGGGTAAAACCTAAAGGGAAAGACCTAGCACCAAATCCAATTTGCCATCTGATCTAACTTCTGGAGGCAGTCAAAATGAGCCTTAGAATTCTTCCCTACCTTATTCCTGTGCTGAGATACAGGCTGCTCCAACCTGCTGTAAAATGCTTGATTTCGAGAGTGAGCGAAACTAATGAAAACATTGTTGGGGTAAAACCTAAAGGGAAAGACCTAGCACCAAATCCAATTTGCCATCTGATCTAACTTCTGGAGGCAGTCAAAATGAGCCTTAGAATTCTTCCCTACCTTATTCCTGTGCTGAGATACAGGCTGCTCCAACCTGCTGTAAAATGCTTGATTTCGAGAGTGAGCGAAACTAATGAAAACATTGTTGGGGTAAAACCTAAAGGGAAAGACCTAGCACCAAATCCAATTTGCCATCTGATCTAACTTCTGGAGGCAGTCAAAATGAGCCTTAGAATTCTTCCCTACCTTATTCCTGTGCTGAGATACAGGCTGCTCCAACCTGCTGTAAAATGCTTGATTTCGAGAGTGAGCGAAACTAATGAAAACATTGTTGGGGTAAAACCTAAAGGGAAAGACCTAGCACCAAATCCAATTTGCCATCTGATCTAACTTCTGGAGGCAGTCAAAATGAGCCTTAGAATTCTTCCCTACCTTATTCCTGTGCTGAGATACAGGCTGCTCCAACCTGCTGTAAAATGCTTGATTTCGAGAGTGAGCGAAACTAATGAAAACATTGTTGGGGTAAAACCTAAAGGGAAAGACCTAGCACCAAATCCAATTTGCCATCTGATCTAACTTCTGGAGGCAGTCAAAATGAGCCTTAGAATTCTTCCCTACCTTATTCCTGTGCTGAGATACAGGCTGCTCCAACCTGCTGTAAAATGCTTGATTTCGAGAGTGAGCGAAACTAATGAAAACATTGTTGGGGTAAAACCTAAAGGGAAAGACCTAGCACCAAATCCAATTTGCCATCTGATCTAACTTCTGGAGGCAGTCAAAATGAGCCTTAGAATTCTTCCCTACCTTATTCCTGTGCTGAGATACAGGCTGCTCCAACCTGCTGTAAAATGCTTGATTTCGAGAGTGAGCGAAACTAATGAAAACATTGTTGGGGTAAAACCTAAAGGGAAAGACCTAGCACCAAATCCAATTTGCCATCTGATCTAACTTCTGGAGGCAGTCAAAATGAGCCTTAGAATTCTTCCCTACCTTATTCCTGTGCTGAGATACAGGCTGCTCCAACCTGCTGTAAAATGCTTGATTTCGAGAGTGAGCGAAACTAATGAAAACATTGTTGGGGTAAAACCTAAAGGGAAAGACCTAGCACCAAATCCAATTTGCCATCTGATCTAACTTCTGGAGGCAGTCAAAATGAGCCTTAGAATTCTTCCCTACCTTATTCCTGTGCTGAGATACAGGCTGCTCCAACCTGCTGTAAAATGCTTGATTTCGAGAGTGAGCGAAACTAATGAAAACATTGTTGGGGTAAAACCTAAAGGGAAAGACCTAGCACCAAATCCAATTTGCCATCTGATCTAACTTCTGGAGGCAGTCAAAATGAGCCTTAGAATTCTTCCCTACCTTATTCCTGTGCTGAGATACAGGCTGCTCCAACCTGCTGTAAAATGCTTGATTTCGAGAGTGAGCGAAACTAATGAAAACATTGTTGGGGTAAAACCTAAAGGGAAAGACCTAGCACCAAATCCAATTTGCCATCTGATCTAACTTCTGGAGGCAGTCAAAATGAGCCTTAGAATTCTTCCCTACCTTATTCCTGTGCTGAGATACAGGCTGCTCCAACCTGCTGTAAAATGCTTGATTTCGAGAGTGAGCGAAACTAATGAAAACATTGTTGGGGTAAAACCTAAAGGGAAAGACCTAGCACCAAATCCAATTTGCCATCTGATCTAACTTCTGGAGGCAGTCAAAATGAGCCTTAGAATTCTTCCCTACCTTATTCCTGTGCTGAGATACAGGCTGCTCCAACCTGCTGTAAAATGCTTGATTTCGAGAGTGAGCGAAACTAATGAAAACATTGTTGGGGTAAAACCTAAAGGGAAAGACCTAGCACCAAATCCAATTTGCCATCTGATCTAACTTCTGGAGGCAGTCAAAATGAGCCTTAGAATTCTTCCCTACCTTATTCCTGTGCTGAGATACAGGCTGCTCCAACCTGCTGTAAAATGCTTGATTTCGAGAGTGAGCGAAACTAATGAAAACATTGTTGGGGTAAAACCTAAAGGGAAAGACCTAGCACCAAATCCAATTTGCCATCTGATCTAACTTCTGGAGGCAGTCAAAATGAGCCTTAGAATTCTTCCCTACCTTATTCCTGTGCTGAGATACAGGCTGCTCCAACCTGCTGTAAAATGCTTGATTTCGAGAGTGAGCGAAACTAATGAAAACATTGTTGGGGTAAAACCTAAAGGGAAAGACCTAGCACCAAATCCAATTTGCCATCTGATCTAACTTCTGGAGGCAGTCAAAATGAGCCTTAGAATTCTTCCCTACCTTATTCCTGTGCTGAGATACAGGCTGCTCCAACCTGCTGTAAAATGCTTGATTTCGAGAGTGAGCGAAACTAATGAAAACATTGTTGGGGTAAAACCTAAAGGGAAAGACCTAGCACCAAATCCAATTTGCCATCTGATCTAACTTCTGGAGGCAGTCAAAATGAGCCTTAGAATTCTTCCCTACCTTATTCCTGTGCTGAGATACAGGCTGCTCCAACCTGCTGTAAAATGCTTGATTTCGAGAGTGAGCGAAACTAATGAAAACATTGTTGGGGTAAAACCTAAAGGGAAAGACCTAGCACCAAATCCAATTTGCCATCTGATCTAACTTCTGGAGGCAGTCAAAATGAGCCTTAGAATTCTTCCCTACCTTATTCCTGTGCTGAGATACAGGCTGCTCCAACCTGCTGTAAAATGCTTGATTTCGAGAGTGAGCGAAACTAATGAAAACATTGTTGGGGTAAAACCTAAAGGGAAAGACCTAGCACCAAATCCAATTTGCCATCTGATCTAACTTCTGGAGGCAGTCAAAATGAGCCTTAGAATTCTTCCCTACCTTATTCCTGTGCTGAGATACAGGCTGCTCCAACCTGCTGTAAAATGCTTGATTTCGAGAGTGAGCGAAACTAATGAAAACATTGTTGGGGTAAAACCTAAAGGGAAAGACCTAGCACCAAATCCAATTTGCCATCTGATCTAACTTCTGGAGGCAGTCAAAATGAGCCTTAGAATTCTTCCCTACCTTATTCCTGTGCTGAGATACAGGCTGCTCCAACCTGCTGTAAAATGCTTGATTTCGAGAGTGAGCGAAACTAATGAAAACATTGTTGGGGTAAAACCTAAAGGGAAAGACCTAGCACCAAATCCAATTTGCCATCTGATCTAACTTCTGGAGGCAGTCAAAATGAGCCTTAGAATTCTTCCCTACCTTATTCCTGTGCTGAGATACAGGCTGCTCCAACCTGCTGTAAAATGCTTGATTTCGAGAGTGAGCGAAACTAATGAAAACATTGTTGGGGTAAAACCTAAAGGGAAAGACCTAGCACCAAATCCAATTTGCCATCTGATCTAACTTCTGGAGGCAGTCAAAATGAGCCTTAGAATTCTTCCCTACCTTATTCCTGTGCTGAGATACAGGCTGCTCCAACCTGCTGTAAAATGCTTGATTTCGAGAGTGAGCGAAACTAATGAAAACATTGTTGGGGTAAAACCTAAAGGGAAAGACCTAGCACCAAATCCAATTTGCCATCTGATCTAACTTCTGGAGGCAGTCAAAATGAGCCTTAGAATTCTTCCCTACCTTATTCCTGTGCTGAGATACAGGCTGCTCCAACCTGCTGTAAAATGCTTGATTTCGAGAGTGAGCGAAACTAATGAAAACATTGTTGGGGTAAAACCTAAAGGGAAAGACCTAGCACCAAATCCAATTTGCCATCTGATCTAACTTCTGGAGGCAGTCAAAATGAGCCTTAGAATTCTTCCCTACCTTATTCCTGTGCTGAGATACAGGCTGCTCCAACCTGCTGTAAAATGCTTGATTTCGAGAGTGAGCGAAACTAATGAAAACATTGTTGGGGTAAAACCTAAAGGGAAAGACCTAGCACCAAATCCAATTTGCCATCTGATCTAACTTCTGGAGGCAGTCAAAATGAGCCTTAGAATTCTTCCCTACCTTATTCCTGTGCTGAGATACAGGCTGCTCCAACCTGCTGTAAAATGCTTGATTTCGAGAGTGAGCGAAACTAATGAAAACATTGTTGGGGTAAAACCTAAAGGGAAAGACCTAGCACCAAATCCAATTTGCCATCTGATCTAACTTCTGGAGGCAGTCAAAATGAGCCTTAGAATTCTTCCCTACCTTATTCCTGTGCTGAGATACAGGCTGCTCCAACCTGCTGTAAAATGCTTGATTTCGAGAGTGAGCGAAACTAATGAAAACATTGTTGGGGTAAAACCTAAAGGGAAAGACCTAGCACCAAATCCAATTTGCCATCTGATCTAACTTCTGGAGGCAGTCAAAATGAGCCTTAGAATTCTTCCCTACCTTATTCCTGTGCTGAGATACAGGCTGCTCCAACCTGCTGTAAAATGCTTGATTTCGAGAGTGAGCGAAACTAATGAAAACATTGTTGGGGTAAAACCTAAAGGGAAAGACCTAGCACCAAATCCAATTTGCCATCTGATCTAACTTCTGGAGGCAGTCAAAATGAGCCTTAGAATTCTTCCCTACCTTATTCCTGTGCTGAGATACAGGCTGCTCCAACCTGCTGTAAAATGCTTGATTTCGAGAGTGAGCGAAACTAATGAAAACATTGTTGGGGTAAAACCTAAAGGGAAAGACCTAGCACCAAATCCAATTTGCCATCTGATCTAACTTCTGGAGGCAGTCAAAATGAGCCTTAGAATTCTTCCCTACCTTATTCCTGTGCTGAGATACAGGCTGCTCCAACCTGCTGTAAAATGCTTGATTTCGAGAGTGAGCGAAACTAATGAAAACATTGTTGGGGTAAAACCTAAAGGGAAAGACCTAGCACCAAATCCAATTTGCCATCTGATCTAACTTCTGGAGGCAGTCAAAATGAGCCTTAGAATTCTTCCCTACCTTATTCCTGTGCTGAGATACAGGCTGCTCCAACCTGCTGTAAAATGCTTGATTTCGAGAGTGAGCGAAACTAATGAAAACATTGTTGGGGTAAAACCTAAAGGGAAAGACCTAGCACCAAATCCAATTTGCCATCTGATCTAACTTCTGGAGGCAGTCAAAATGAGCCTTAGAATTCTTCCCTACCTTATTCCTGTGCTGAGATACAGGCTGCTCCAACCTGCTGTAAAATGCTTGATTTCGAGAGTGAGCGAAACTAATGAAAACATTGTTGGGGTAAAACCTAAAGGGAAAGACCTAGCACCAAATCCAATTTGCCATCTGATCTAACTTCTGGAGGCAGTCAAAATGAGCCTTAGAATTCTTCCCTACCTTATTCCTGTGCTGAGATACAGGCTGCTCCAACCTGCTGTAAAATGCTTGATTTCGAGAGTGAGCGAAACTAATGAAAACATTGTTGGGGTAAAACCTAAAGGGAAAGACCTAGCACCAAATCCAATTTGCCATCTGATCTAACTTCTGGAGGCAGTCAAAATGAGCCTTAGAATTCTTCCCTACCTTATTCCTGTGCTGAGATACAGGCTGCTCCAACCTGCTGTAAAATGCTTGATTTCGAGAGTGAGCGAAACTAATGAAAACATTGTTGGGGTAAAACCTAAAGGGAAAGACCTAGCACCAAATCCAATTTGCCATCTGATCTAACTTCTGGAGGCAGTCAAAATGAGCCTTAGAATTCTTCCCTACCTTATTCCTGTGCTGAGATACAGGCTGCTCCAACCTGCTGTAAAATGCTTGATTTCGAGAGTGAGCGAAACTAATGAAAACATTGTTGGGGTAAAACCTAAAGGGAAAGACCTAGCACCAAATCCAATTTGCCATCTGATCTAACTTCTGGAGGCAGTCAAAATGAGCCTTAGAATTCTTCCCTACCTTATTCCTGTGCTGAGATACAGGCTGCTCCAACCTGCTGTAAAATGCTTGATTTCGAGAGTGAGCGAAACTAATGAAAACATTGTTGGGGTAAAACCTAAAGGGAAAGACCTAGCACCAAATCCAATTTGCCATCTGATCTAACTTCTGGAGGCAGTCAAAATGATCCTTAGAATTCTTCCCTACCTTATTCCTGTGCTGAGAGACAGGCTGCTCCAACCTGCTGTAAAATGCTTGATTT
Organism: Melanerpes formicivorus; assembly: GCF_026170545.1. NCBI lineage: Eukaryota > Metazoa > Chordata > Aves > Piciformes > Picidae > Melanerpes > Melanerpes formicivorus. The sequence continues at coordinate 24,123 of NW_027143315.1, forward strand.
CGAGAGTGAGCGAAACTAATGAAAACATTGTTGGGGTAAAACCTAAAGGGAAAGACCTAGCACCAAATCCAATTTGCCATCTGATCTAACTTCTGGAGGCAGTCAAAATGAGCCTTAGAATTCTTCCCTACCTTATTCCTGTGCTGAGATACAGGCTGCTCCAACCTGCTGTAAAATGCTTGATTTCGAGAGTGAGCGAAACTAATGAAAACATTGTTGGGGTAAAACCTAAAGGGAAAGACCTAGCACCAAATCCAATTTGCCATCTGATCTAACTTCTGGAGGCAGTCAAAATGAGCCTTAGAATTCTTCCCTACCTTATTCCTGTGCTGAGATACAGGCTGCTCCAACCTGCTGTAAAATGCTTGATTTCGAGAGTGAGCGAAACTAATGAAAACATTGTTGGGGTAAAACCTAAAGGGAAAGACCTAGCACCAAATCCAATTTGCCATCTGATCTAACTTCTGGAGGCAGTCAAAATGAGCCTTAGAATTCTTCCCTACCTTATTCCTGTGCTGAGATACAGGCTGCTCCAACCTGCTGTAAAATGCTTGATTTCGAGAGTGAGCGAAACTAATGAAAACATTGTTGGGGTAAAACCTAAAGGGAAAGACCTAGCACCAAATCCAATTTGCCATCTGATCTAACTTCTGGAGGCAGTCAAAATGAGCCTTAGAATTCTTCCCTACCTTATTCCTGTGCTGAGATACAGGCTGCTCCAACCTGCTGTAAAATGCTTGATTTCGAGAGTGAGCGAAACTAATGAAAACATTGTTGGGGTAAAACCTAAAGGGAAAGACCTAGCACCAAATCCAATTTGCCATCTGATCTAACTTCTGGAGGCAGTCAAAATGAGCCTTAGAATTCTTCCCTACCTTATTCCTGTGCTGAGATACAGGCTGCTCCAACCTGCTGTAAAATGCTTGATTTCGAGAGTGAGCGAAACTAATGAAAACATTGTTGGGGTAAAACCTAAAGGGAAAGACCTAGCACCAAATCCAATTTGCCATCTGATCTAACTTCTGGAGGCAGTCAAAATGAGCCTTAGAATTCTTCCCTACCTTATTCCTGTGCTGAGATACAGGCTGCTCCAACCTGCTGTAAAATGCTTGATTTCGAGAGTGAGCGAAACTAATGAAAACATTGTTGGGGTAAAACCTAAAGGGAAAGACCTAGCACCAAATCCAATTTGCCATCTGATCTAACTTCTGGAGGCAGTCAAAATGAGCCTTAGAATTCTTCCCTACCTTATTCCTGTGCTGAGATACAGGCTGCTCCAACCTGCTGTAAAATGCTTGATTTCGAGAGTGAGCGAAACTAATGAAAACATTGTTGGGGTAAAACCTAAAGGGAAAGACCTAGCACCAAATCCAATTTGCCATCTGATCTAACTTCTGGAGGCAGTCAAAATGAGCCTTAGAATTCTTCCCTACCTTATTCCTGTGCTGAGATACAGGCTGCTCCAACCTGCTGTAAAATGCTTGATTTCGAGAGTGAGCGAAACTAATGAAAACATTGTTGGGGTAAAACCTAAAGGGAAAGACCTAGCACCAAATCCAATTTGCCATCTGATCTAACTTCTGGAGGCAGTCAAAATGAGCCTTAGAATTCTTCCCTACCTTATTCCTGTGCTGAGATACAGGCTGCTCCAACCTGCTGTAAAATGCTTGATTTCGAGAGTGAGCGAAACTAATGAAAACATTGTTGGGGTAAAACCTAAAGGGAAAGACCTAGCACCAAATCCAATTTGCCATCTGATCTAACTTCTGGAGGCAGTCAAAATGAGCCTTAGAATTCTTCCCTACCTTATTCCTGTGCTGAGATACAGGCTGCTCCAACCTGCTGTAAAATGCTTGATTTCGAGAGTGAGCGAAACTAATGAAAACATTGTTGGGGTAAAACCTAAAGGGAAAGACCTAGCACTAAATCCAATTTGCCATCTGATCTAACTTCTGGAGGCAGTCAAAATGAGCCTTAGAATTCTTCCCTACCTTATTCCTGTGCTGAGATACAGGCTGCTCCAACCTGCTGTAAAATGCTTGATTTCGAGAGTGAGCGAAACTAATGAAAACATTGTTGGGGTAAAACCTAAAGGGAAAGACCTAGCACCAAATCCAATTTGCCATCTGATCTAACTTCTGGAGGCAGTCAAAATGAGCCTTAGAATTCTTCCCTACCTTATTCCTGTGCTGAGATACAGGCTGCTCCAACCTGCTGTAAAATGCTTGATTTCGAGAGTGAGCGAAACTAATGAAAACATTGTTGGGGTAAAACCTAAAGGGAAAGACCTAGCACCAAATCCAATTTGCCATCTGATCTAACTTCTGGAGGCAGTCAAAATGAGCCTTAGAATTCTTCCCTACCTTATTCCTGTGCTGAGATACAGGCTGCTCCAACCTGCTGTAAAATGCTTGATTTCGAGAGTGAGCGAAACTAATGAAAACATTGTTGGGGTAAAACCTAAAGGGAAAGACCTAGCACCAAATCCAATTTGCCATCTGATCTAACTTCTGGAGGCAGTCAAAATGAGCCTTAGAATTCTTCCCTACCTTATTCCTGTGCTGAGATACAGGCTGCTCCAACCTGCTGTAAAATGCTTGATTTCGAGAGTGAGCGAAACTAATGAAAACATTGTTGGGGTAAAACCTAAAGGGAAAGACCTAGCACCAAATCCAATTTGCCATCTGATCTAACTTCTGGAGGCAGTCAAAATGAGCCTTAGAATTCTTCCCTACCTTATTCCTGTGCTGAGATACAGGCTGCTCCAACCTGCTGTAAAATGCTTGATTTCGAGAGTGAGCGAAACTAATGAAAACATTGTTGGGGTAAAACCTAAAGGGAAAGACCTAGCACCAAATCCAATTTGCCATCTGATCTAACTTCTGGAGGCAGTCAAAATGAGCCTTAGAATTCTTCCCTACCTTATTCCTGTGCTGAGATACAGGCTGCTCCAACCTGCTGTAAAATGCTTGATTTCGAGAGTGAGCGAAACTAATGAAAACATTGTTGGGGTAAAACCTAAAGGGAAAGACCTAGCACCAAATCCAATTTGCCATCTGATCTAACTTCTGGAGGCAGTCAAAATGAGCCTTAGAATTCTTCCCTACCTTATTCCTGTGCTGAGATACAGGCTGCTCCAACCTGCTGTAAAATGCTTGATTTCGAGAGTGAGCGAAACTAATGAAAACATTGTTGGGGTAAAACCTAAAGGGAAAGACCTAGCACCAAATCCAATTTGCCATCTGATCTAACTTCTGGAGGCAGTCAAAATGAGCCTTAGAATTCTTCCCTACCTTATTCCTGTGCTGAGATACAGGCTGCTCCAACCTGCTGTAAAATGCTTGATTTCGAGAGTGAGCGAAACTAATGAAAACATTGTTGGGGTAAAACCTAAAGGGAAAGACCTAGCACCAAATCCAATTTGCCATCTGATCTAACTTCTGGAGGCAGTCAAAATGAGCCTTAGAATTCTTCCCTACCTTATTCCTGTGCTGAGATACAGGCTGCTCCAACCTGCTGTAAAATGCTTGATTTCGAGAGTGAGCGAAACTAATGAAAACATTGTTGGGGTAAAACCTAAAGGGAAAGACCTAGCACCAAATCCAATTTGCCATCTGATCTAACTTCTGGAGGCAGTCAAAATGAGCCTTAGAATTCTTCCCTACCTTATTCCTGTGCTGAGATACAGGCTGCTCCAACCTGCTGTAAAATGCTTGATTTCGAGAGTGAGCGAAACTAATGAAAACATTGTTGGGGTAAAACCTAAAGGGAAAGACCTAGCACCAAATCCAATTTGCCATCTGATCTAACTTCTGGAGGCAGTCAAAATGAGCCTTAGAATTCTTCCCTACCTTATTCCTGTGCTGAGATACAGGCTGCTCCAACCTGCTGTAAAATGCTTGATTTCGAGAGTGAGCGAAACTAATGAAAACATTGTTGGGGTAAAACCTAAAGGGAAAGACCTAGCACCAAATCCAATTTGCCATCTGATCTAACTTCTGGAGGCAGTCAAAATGAGCCTTAGAATTCTTCCCTACCTTATTCCTGTGCTGAGATACAGGCTGCTCCAACCTGCTGTAAAATGCTTGATTTCGAGAGTGAGCGAAACTAATGAAAACATTGTTGGGGTAAAACCTAAAGGGAAAGACCTAGCACCAAATCCAATTTGCCATCTGATCTAACTTCTGGAGGCAGTCAAAATGAGCCTTAGAATTCTTCCCTACCTTATTCCTGTGCTGAGATACAGGCTGCTCCAACCTGCTGTAAAATGCTTGATTTCGAGAGTGAGCGAAACTAATGAAAACATTGTTGGGGTAAAACCTAAAGGGAAAGACCTAGCACCAAATCCAATTTGCCATCTGATCTAACTTCTGGAGGCAGTCAAAATGAGCCTTAGAATTCTTCCCTACCTTATTCCTGTGCTGAGATACAGGCTGCTCCAACCTGCTGTAAAATGCTTGATTTCGAGAGTGAGCGAAACTAATGAAAACATTGTTGGGGTAAAACCTAAAGGGAAAGACCTAGCACCAAATCCAATTTGCCATCTGATCTAACTTCTGGAGGCAGTCAAAATGAGCCTTAGAATTCTTCCCTACCTTATTCCTGTGCTGAGATACAGGCTGCTCCAACCTGCTGTAAAATGCTTGATTTCGAGAGTGAGCGAAACTAATGAAAACATTGTTGGGGTAAAACCTAAAGGGAAAGACCTAGCACCAAATCCAATTTGCCATCTGATCTAACTTCTGGAGGCAGTCAAAATGAGCCTTAGAATTCTTCCCTACCTTATTCCTGTGCTGAGATACAGGCTGCTCCAACCTGCTGTAAAATGCTTGATTTCGAGAGTGAGCGAAACTAATGAAAACATTGTTGGGGTAAAACCTAAAGGGAAAGACCTAGCACCAAATCCAATTTGCCATCTGATCTAACTTCTGGAGGCAGTCAAAATGAGCCTTAGAATTCTTCCCTACCTTATTCCTGTGCTGAGATACAGGCTGCTCCAACCTGCTGTAAAATGCTTGATTTCGAGAGTGAGCGAAACTAATGAAAACATTGTTGGGGTAAAACCTAAAGGGAAAGACCTAGCACCAAATCCAATTTGCCATCTGATCTAACTTCTGGAGGCAGTCAAAATGAGCCTTAGATTCTTCCCTACCTTATTCCTGTGCTGAGATACAGGCTGCTCCAACCTGCTGTAAAATGCTTGATTTCGAGAGTGAGCGAAACTAATGAAAACATTGTTGGGGTAAAACCTAAAGGGAAAGACCTAGCACCAAATCCAATTTGCCATCTGATCTAACTTCTGGAGGCAGTCAAAATGAGCCTTAGAATTCTTCCCTACCTTATTCCTGTGCTGAGATACAGGCTGCTCCAACCTGCTGTAAAATGCTTGATTTCGAGAGTGAGCGAAACTAATGAAAACATTGTTGGGGTAAAACCTAAAGGGAAAGACCTAGCACCAAATCCAATTTGCCATCTGATCTAACTTCTGGAGGCAGTCAAAATGAGCCTTAGAATTCTTCCCTACCTTATTCCTGTGCTGAGATACAGGCTGCTCCAACCTGCTGTAAAATGCTTGATTTCGAGAGTGAGCGAAACTAATGAAAACATTGTTGGGGTAAAACCTAAAGGGAAAGACCTAGCACCAAATCCAATTTGCCATCTGATCTAACTTCTGGAGGCAGTCAAAATGAGCCTTAGAATTCTTCCCTACCTTATTCCTGTGCTGAGATACAGGCTGCTCCAACCTGCTGTAAAATGCTTGATTTCGAGAGTGAGCGAAACTAATGAAAACATTGTTGGGGTAAAACCTAAAGGGAAAGACCTAGCACCAAATCCAATTTGCCATCTGATCTAACTTCTGGAGGCAGTCAAAATGAGCCTTAGAATTCTTCCCTACCTTATTCCTGTGCTGAGATACAGGCTGCTCCAACCTGCTGTAAAATGCTTGATTTCGAGAGTGAGCGAAACTAATGAAAACATTGTTGGGGTAAAACCTAAAGGGAAAGACCTAGCACCAAATCCAATTTGCCATCTGATCTAACTTCTGGAGGCAGTCAAAATGAGCCTTAGAATTCTTCCCTACCTTATTCCTGTGCTGAGATACAGGCTGCTCCAACCTGCTGTAAAATGCTTGATTTCGAGAGTGAGCGAAACTAATGAAAACATTGTTGGGGTAAAACCTAAAGGGAAAGACCTAGCACCAAATCCAATTTGCCATCTGATCTAACTTCTGGAGGCAGTCAAAATGAGCCTTAGAATTCTTCCCTACCTTATTCCTGTGCTGAGATACAGGCTGCTCCAACCTGCTGTAAAATGCTTGATTTCGAGAGTGAGCGAAACTAATGAAAACATTGTTGGGGTAAAACCTAAAGGGAAAGACCTAGCACCAAATCCAATTTGCCATCTGATCTAACTTCTGGAGGCAGTCAAAATGAGCCTTAGAATTCTTCCCTACCTTATTCCTGTGCTGAGATACAGGCTGCTCCAACCTGCTGTAAAATGCTTGATTTCGAGAGTGAGCGAAACTAATGAAAACATTGTTGGGGTAAAACCTAAAGGGAAAGACCTAGCACCAAATCCAATTTGCCATCTGATCTAACTTCTGGAGGCAGTCAAAATGAGCCTTAGAATTCTTCCCTACCTTATTCCTGTGCTGAGATACAGGCTGCTCCAACCTGCTGTAAAATGCTTGATTTCGAGAGTGAGCGAAACTAATGAAAACATTGTTGGGGTAAAACCTAAAGGGAAAGACCTAGCACCAAATCCAATTTGCCATCTGATCTAACTTCTGGAGGCAGTCAAAATGAGCCTTAGAATTCTTCCCTACCTTATTCCTGTGCTGAGATACAGGCTGCTCCAACCTGCTGTAAAATGCTTGATTTCGAGAGTGAGCGAAACTAATGAAAACATTGTTGGGGTAAAACCTAAAGGGAAAGACCTAGCACCAAATCCAATTTGCCATCTGATCTAACTTCTGGAGGCAGTCAAAATGAGCCTTAGAATTCTTCCCTACCTTATTCCTGTGCTGAGATACAGGCTGCTCCAACCTGCTGTAAAATGCTTGATTTCGAGAGTGAGCGAAACTAATGAAAACATTGTTGGGGTAAAACCTAAAGGGAAAGACCTAGCACCAAATCCAATTTGCCATCTGATCTAACTTCTGGAGGCAGTCAAAATGAGCCTTAGAATTCTTCCCTACCTTATTCCTGTGCTGAGATACAGGCTGCTCCAACCTGCTGTAAAATGCTTGATTTCGAGAGTGAGCGAAACTAATGAAAACATTGTTGGGGTAAAACCTAAAGGGAAAGACCTAGCACCAAATCCAATTTGCCATCTGATCTAACTTCTGGAGGCAGTCAAAATGAGCCTTAGAATTCTTCCCTACCTTATTCCTGTGCTGAGATACAGGCTGCTCCAACCTGCTGTAAAATGCTTGATTTCGAGAGTGAGCGAAACTAATGAAAACATTGTTGGGGTAAAACCTAAAGGGAAAGACCTAGCACCAAATCCAATTTGCCATCTGATCTAACTTCTGGAGGCAGTCAAAATGAGCCTTAGAATTCTTCCCTACCTTATTCCTGTGCTGAGATACAGGCTGCTCCAACCTGCTGTAAAATGCTTGATTTCGAGAGTGAGCGAAACTAATGAAAACATTGTTGGGGTAAAACCTAAAGGGAAAGACCTAGCACCAAATCCAATTTGCCATCTGATCTAACTTCTGGAGGCAGTCAAAATGAGCCTTAGAATTCTTCCCTACCTTATTCCTGTGCTGAGATACAGGCTGCTCCAACCTGCTGTAAAATGCTTGATTTCGAGAGTGAGCGAAACTAATGAAAACATTGTTGGGGTAAAACCTAAAGGGAAAGACCTAGCACCAAATCCAATTTGCCATCTGATCTAACTTCTGGAGGCAGTCAAAATGAGCCTTAGAATTCTTCCCTACCTTATTCCTGTGCTGAGATACAGGCTGCTCCAACCTGCTGTAAAATGCTTGATTTCGAGAGTGAGCGAAACTAATGAAAACATTGTTGGGGTAAAACCTAAAGGGAAAGACCTAGCACCAAATCCAATTTGCCATCTGATCTAACTTCTGGAGGCAGTCAAAATGAGCCTTAGAATTCTTCCCTACCTTATTCCTGTGCTGAGATACAGGCTGCTCCAACCTGCTGTAAAATGCTTGATTTCGAGAGTGAGCGAAACTAATGAAAACATTGTTGGGGTAAAACCTAAAGGGAAAGACCTAGCACCAAATCCAATTTGCCATCTGATCTAACTTCTGGAGGCAGTCAAAATGAGCCTTAGAATTCTTCCCTACCTTATTCCTGTGCTGAGATACAGGCTGCTCCAACCTGCTGTAAAATGCTTGATTTCGAGAGTGAGCGAAACTAATGAAAACATTGTTGGGGTAAAACCTAAAGGGAAAGACCTAGCACCAAATCCAATTTGCCATCTGATCTAACTTCTGGAGGCAGTCAAAATGAGCCTTAGAATTCTTCCCTACCTTATTCCTGTGCTGAGATACAGGCTGCTCCAACCTGCTGTAAAATGCTTGATTTCGAGAGTGAGCGAAACTAATGAAAACATTGTTGGGGTAAAACCTAAAGGGAAAGACCTAGCACCAAATCCAATTTGCCATCTGATCTAACTTCTGGAGGCAGTCAAAATGAGCCTTAGAATTCTTCCCTACCTTATTCCTGTGCTGAGATACAGGCTGCTCCAACCTGCTGTAAAATGCTTGATTTCGAGAGTGAGCGAAACTAATGAAAACATTGTTGGGGTAAAACCTAAAGGGAAAGACCTAGCACCAAATCCAATTTGCCATCTGATCTAACTTCTGGAGGCAGTCAAAATGAGCCTTAGAATTCTTCCCTACCTTATTCCTGTGCTGAGATACAGGCTGCTCCAACCTGCTGTAAAATGCTTGATTTCGAGAGTGAGCGAAACTAATGAAAACATTGTTGGGGTAAAACCTAAAGGGAAAGACCTAGCACCAAATCCAATTTGCCATCTGATCTAACTTCTGGAGGCAGTCAAAATGAGCCTTAGAATTCTTCCCTACCTTATTCCTGTGCTGAGATACAGGCTGCTCCAACCTGCTGTAAAATGCTTGATTTCGAGAGTGAGCGAAACTAATGAAAACATTGTTGGGGTAAAACCTAAAGGGAAAGACCTAGCACCAAATCCAATTTGCCATCTGATCTAACTTCTGGAGGCAGTCAAAATGAGCCTTAGAATTCTTCCCTACCTTATTCCTGTGCTGAGATACAGGCTGCTCCAACCTGCTGTAAAATGCTTGATTTCGAGAGTGAGCGAAACTAATGAAAACATTGTTGGGGTAAAACCTAAAGGGAAAGACCTAGCACCAAATCCAATTTGCCATCTGATCTAACTTCTGGAGGCAGTCAAAATGAGCCTTAGAATTCTTCCCTACCTTATTCCTGTGCTGAGATACAGGCTGCTCCAACCTGCTCGTAAAATGCTTGATTTCGAGAGTGAGCGAAACTAATGAAAACATTGTTGGGGTAAAACCTAAAGGGAAAGACCTAGCACCAAATCCAATTTGCCATCTGATCTAACTTCTGGAGGCAGTCAAAATGAGCCTTAGAATTCTTCCCTACCTTATTCCTGTGCTGAGATACAGGCTGCTCCAACCTGCTGTAAAATGCTTGATTTCGAGAGTGAGCGAAACTAATGAAAACATTGTTGGGGTAAAACCTAAAGGGAAAGACCTAGCACCAAATCCAATTTGCCATCTGATCTAACTTCTGGAGGCAGTCAAAATGAGCCTTAGAATTCTTCCCTACCTTATTCCTGTGCTGAGATACAGGCTGCTCCAACCTGCTGTAAAATGCTTGATTTCGAGAGTGAGCGAAACTAATGAAAACATTGTTGGGGTAAAACCTAAAGGGAAAGACCTAGCACCAAATCCAATTTGCCATCTGATCTAACTTCTGGAGGCAGTCAAAATGAGCCTTAGAATTCTTCCCTACCTTATTCCTGTGCTGAGATACAGGCTGCTCCAACCTGCTGTAAAATGCTTGATTTCGAGAGTGAGCGAAACTAATGAAAACATTGTTGGGGTAAAACCTAAAGGGAAAGACCTAGCACCAAATCCAATTTGCCATCTGATCTAACTTCTGGAGGCAGTCAAAATGAGCCTTAGAATTCTTCCCTACCTTATTCCTGTGCTGAGATACAGGCTGCTCCAACCTGCTGTAAAATGCTTGATTTCGAGAGTGAGCGAAACTAATGAAAACATTGTTGGGGTAAAACCTAAAGGGAAAGACCTAGCACCAAATCCAATTTGCCATCTGATCTAACTTCTGGAGGCAGTCAAAATGAGCCTTAGAATTCTTCCCTACCTTATTCCTGTGCTGAGATACAGGCTGCTCCAACCTGCTGTAAAATGCTTGATTTCGAGAGTGAGCGAAACTAATGAAAACATTGTTGGGGTAAAACCTAAAGGGAAAGACCTAGCACCAAATCCAATTTGCCATCTGATCTAACTTCTGGAGGCAGTCAAAATGAGCCTTAGAATTCTTCCCTACCTTATTCCTGTGCTGAGATACAGGCTGCTCCAACCTGCTGTAAAATGCTTGATTTCGAGAGTGAGCGAAACTAATGAAAACATTGTTGGGGTAAAACCTAAAGGGAAAGACCTAGCACCAAATCCAATTTGCCATCTGATCTAACTTCTGGAGGCAGTCAAAATGAGCCTTAGAATTCTTCCCTACCTTATTCCTGTGCTGAGATACAGGCTGCTCCAACCTGCTGTAAAATGCTTGATTTCGAGAGTGAGCGAAACTAATGAAAACATTGTTGGGGTAAAACCTAAAGGGAAAGACCTAGCACCAAATCCAATTTGCCATCTGATCTAACTTCTGGAGGCAGTCAAAATGAGCCTTAGAATTCTTCCCTACCTTATTCCTGTGCTGAGATACAGGCTGCTCCAACCTGCTGTAAAATGCTTGATTTCGAGAGTGAGCGAAACTAATGAAAACATTGTTGGGGTAAAACCTAAAGGGAAAGACCTAGCACCAAATCCAATTTGCCATCTGATCTAACTTCTGGAGGCAGTCAAAATGAGCCTTAGAATTCTTCCCTACCTTATTCCTGTGCTGAGATACAGGCTGCTCCAACCTGCTGTAAAATGCTTGATTTCGAGAGTGAGCGAAACTAATGAAAACATTGTTGGGGTAAAACCTAAAGGGAAAGACCTAGCACCAAATCCAATTTGCCATCTGATCTAACTTCTGGAGGCAGTCAAAATGAGCCTTAGAATTCTTCCCTACCTTATTCCTGTGCTGAGATACAGGCTGCTCCAACCTGCTGTAAAATGCTTGATTTCGAGAGTGAGCGAAACTAATGAAAACATTGTTGGGGTAAAACCTAAAGGGAAAGACCTAGCACCAAATCCAATTTGCCATCTGATCTAACTTCTGGAGGCAGTCAAAATGAGCCTTAGAATTCTTCCCTACCTTATTCCTGTGCTGAGATACAGGCTGCTCCAACCTGCTGTAAAATGCTTGATTTCGAGAGTGAGCGAAACTAATGAAAACATTGTTGGGGTAAAACCTAAAGGGAAAGACCTAGCACCAAATCCAATTTGCCATCTGATCTAACTTCTGGAGGCAGTCAAAATGAGCCTTAGAATTCTTCCCTACCTTATTCCTGTGCTGAGATACAGGCTGCTCCAACCTGCTGTAAAATGCTTGATTTCGAGAGTGAGCGAAACTAATGAAAACATTGTTGGGGTAAAACCTAAAGGGAAAGACCTAGCACCAAATCCAATTTGCCATCTGATCTAACTTCTGGAGGCAGTCAAAATGAGCCTTAGAATTCTTCCCTACCTTATTCCTGTGCTGAGATACAGGCTGCTCCAACCTGCTGTAAAATGCTTGATTTCGAGAGTGAGCGAAACTAATGAAAACATTGTTGGGGTAAAACCTAAAGGGAAAGACCTAGCACCAAATCCAATTTGCCATCTGATCTAACTTCTGGAGGCAGTCAAAATGAGCCTTAGAATTCTTCCCTACCTTATTCCTGTGCTGAGATACAGGCTGCTCCAACCTGCTGTAAAATGCTTGATTTCGAGAGTGAGCGAAACTAATGAAAACATTGTTGGGGTAAAACCTAAAGGGAAAGACCTAGCACCAAATCCAATTTGCCATCTGATCTAACTTCTGGAGGCAGTCAAAATGAGCCTTAGAATTCTTCCCTACCTTATTCCTGTGCTGAGATACAGGCTGCTCCAACCTGCTGTAAAATGCTTGATTTCGAGAGTGAGCGAAACTAATGAAAACATTGTTGGGGTAAAACCTAAAGGGAAAGACCTAGCACCAAATCCAATTTGCCATCTGATCTAACTTCTGGAGGCAGTCAAAATGAGCCTTAGAATTCTTCCCTACCTTATTCCTGTGCTGAGATACAGGCTGCTCCAACCTGCTGTAAAATGCTTGATTTCGAGAGTGAGCGAAACTAATGAAAACATTGTTGGGGTAAAACCTAAAGGGAAAGACCTAGCACCAAATCCAATTTGCCATCTGATCTAACTTCTGGAGGCAGTCAAAATGAGCCTTAGAATTCTTCCCTACCTTATTCCTGTGCTGAGATACAGGCTGCTCCAACCTGCTGTAAAATGCTTGATTTCGAGAGTGAGCGAAACTAATGAAAACATTGTTGGGGTAAAACCTAAAGGGAAAGACCTAGCACCAAATCCAATTTGCCATCTGATCTAACTTCTGGAGGCAGTCAAAATGAGCCTTAGAATTCTTCCCTACCTTATTCCTGTGCTGAGATACAGGCTGCTCCAACCTGCTGTAAAATGCTTGATTTCGAGAGTGAGCGAAACTAATGAAAACATTGTTGGGGTAAAACCTAAAGGGAAAGACCTAGCACCAAATCCAATTTGCCATCTGATCTAACTTCTGGAGGCAGTCAAAATGAGCCTTAGAATTCTTCCCTACCTTATTCCTGTGCTGAGATACAGGCTGCTCCAACCTGCTGTAAAATGCTTGATTTCGAGAGTGAGCGAAACTAATGAAAACATTGTTGGGGTAAAACCTAAAGGGAAAGACCTAGCACCAAATCCAATTTGCCATCTGATCTAACTTCTGGAGGCAGTCAAAATGAGCCTTAGAATTCTTCCCTACCTTATTCCTGTGCTGAGATACAGGCTGCTCCAACCTGCTGTAAAATGCTTGATTTCGAGAGTGAGCGAAACTAATGAAAACATTGTTGGGGTAAAACCTAAAGGGAAAGACCTAGCACCAAATCCAATTTGCCATCTGATCTAACTTCTGGAGGCAGTCAAAATGAGCCTTAGAATTCTTCCCTACCTTATTCCTGTGCTGAGATACAGGCTGCTCCAACCTGCTGTAAAATGCTTGATTTCGAGAGTGAGCGAAACTAATGAAAACATTGTTGGGGTAAAACCTAAAGGGAAAGACCTAGCACCAAATCCAATTTGCCATCTGATCTAACTTCTGGAGGCAGTCAAAATGAGCCTTAGAATTCTTCCCTACCTTATTCCTGTGCTGAGATACAGGCTGCTCCAACCTGCTGTAAAATGCTGGATTTCGAGAGTGAGCGAAACTAATGAAAACATTGTTGGGGTAAAACCTAAAGGGGAAGACCTAGCACCAAATCCAATTTGCCATCTGATCTAACTTCTGGTGGCAGTCAAAATGAGCCTTAGAATTCTTCCCTACCTTATTCCTGTGCTGAGATACAGGCTGCTCCAACCTGCTGTAAAATGCTTGATTTCGAGAGTGAGCGAAACTAATGAAAACATTGGTTGGGGTAAAACCTAAAGGGAAAGACCTAGCACCAAATCCAATTTGCCATCTGATCTAACTTCTGGAGGCAGTCAAAATGAGCCTTAGAATTCTTCCCTACCTTATTCCTGTGCTGAGATACAGGCTGCTCCAACCTGCTGTAAAATGCTTGATTTCGAGAGTGAGCGAAACTAATGAAAACATTGTTGGGGTAAAACCTAAAGGGAAAGACCTAGCACCAAATCCAATTTGCCATCTGATCTAACTTCTGGAGGCAGTCAAAATGAGCCTTAGAATTCTTCCCTACCTTATTCCTGTGCTGAGATACAGGCTGCTCCAACCTGCTGTAAAATGCTTGCATTTCGAGAGTGAGCGAAACTAATGAAAACATTGTTGGGGTAAAACCTAAAGGGAAAGACCTAGCACCAAATCCAATTTGCCATCTGATCTAACTTCTGGAGGCAGTCAAAATGAGCCTTAGAATTCTTCCCTACCTTATTCCTGTGCTGAGATACAGGCTGCTCCAACCTGCTGTAAAATGCTTGATTTCGAGAGTGAGCGAAACTAATGAAAACATTGTTGGGGTAAAACCTAAAGGGAAAGACCTAGCACCAAATCCAATTTGCCATCTGATCTAACTTCTGGAGGCAGTCAAAATGAGCCTTAGAATTCTTCCCTACCTTATTCCTGTGCTGAGATACAGGCTGCTCCAACCTGCTGTAAAATGCTTGATTTCGAGAGTGAGCGAAACTAATGAAAACATTGTTGGGGTAAAACCTAAAGGGAAAGACCTAGCACCAAATCCAATTTGCCATCTGATCTAACTTCTGGAGGCAGTCAAAATGAGCCTTAGAATTCTTCCCTACCTTATTCCTGTGCTGAGATACAGGCTGCTCCAACCTGCTGTAAAATGCTTGATTTCGAGAGTGAGCGAAACTAATGAAAACATTGTTGGGGTAAAACCTAAAGGGAAAGACCTAGCACCAAATCCAATTTGCCATCTGATCTAACTTCTGGAGGCAGTCAAAATGAGCCTTAGAATTCTTCCCTACCTTATTCCTGTGCTGAGATACAGGCTGCTCCAACCTGCTGTAAAATGCTTGATTTCGAGAGTGAGCGAAACTAATGAAAACATTGTTGGGGTAAAACCTAAAGGGAAAGACCTAGCACCAAATCCAATTTGCCATCTGATCTAACTTCTGGAGGCAGTCAAAATGAGCCTTAGAATTCTTCCCTACCTTATTCCTGTGCTGAGATACAGGCTGCTCCAACCTGCTGTAAAATGCTTGATTTCGAGAGTGAGCGAAACTAATGAAAACATTGTTGGGGTAAAACCTAAAGGGAAAGACCTAGCACCAAATCCAATTTGCCATCTGATCTAACTTCTGGAGGCAGTCAAAATGAGCCTTAGAATTCTTCCCTACCTTATTCCTGTGCTGAGATACAGGCTGCTCCAACCTGCTGTAAAATGCTTGATTTCGAGAGTGAGCGAAACTAATGAAAACATTGTTGGGGTAAAACCTAAAGGGAAAGACCTAGCACCAAATCCAATTTGCCATCTGATCTAACTTCTGGAGGCAGTCAAAATGAGCCTTAGAATTCTTCCCTACCTTATTCCTGTGCTGAGATACAGGCTGCTCCAACCTGCTGTAAAATGCTTGATTTCGAGAGTGAGCGAAACTAATGAAAACATTGTTGGGGTAAAACCTAAAGGGAAAGACCTAGCACCAAATCCAATTTGCCATCTGATCTAACTTCTGGAGGCAGTCAAAATGAGCCTTAGAATTCTTCCCTACCTTATTCCTGTGCTGAGATACAGGCTGCTCCAACCTGCTGTAAAATGCTTGATTTCGAGAGTGAGCGAAACTAATGAAAACATTGTTGGGGTAAAACCTAAAGGGAAAGACCTAGCACCAAATCCAATTTGCCATCTGATCTAACTTCTGGAGGCAGTCAAAATGATCCTTAGAATTCTTCCCTACCTTATTCCTGTGCTGAGATACAGGCTGCTCCAACCTGCTGTAAAATGCTTGATTTCGAGAGTGAGCGAAACTAATGAAAACATTGTTGGGGTAAAACCTAAAGGGAAAGACCTAGCACCAAATCCAATTTGCCATCTGATCTAACTTCTGGAGGCAGTCAAAATGAGCCTTAGAATTCTTCCCTACCTTATTCCTGTGCTGAGATACAGGCTGCTCCAACCTGCTGTAAAATGCTTGATTTCGAGAGTGAGCGAAACTAATGAAAACATTGTTGGGGTAAAACCTAAAGGGAAAGACCTAGCACCAAATCCAATTTGCCATCTGATCTAACTTCTGGAGGCAGTCAAAATGAGCCTTAGAATTCTTCCCTACCTTATTCCTGTGCTGAGATACAGGCTGCTCCAACCTGCTGTAAAATGCTTGATTTCGAGAGTGAGCGAAACTAATGAAAACATTGTTGGGGTAAAACCTAAAGGGAAAGACCTAGCACCAAATCCAATTTGCCATCTGATCTAACTTCTGGAGGCAGTCAAAATGATCCTTAGAATTCTTCCCTACCTTATTCCTGTGCTGAGATACAGGCTGCTCCAACCTGCTGTAAAATGCTTGATTTCGAGAGTGAGCGAAACTAATGAAAACATTGTTGGGGTAAAACCTAAAGGGAAAGACCTAGCACCAAATCCAATTTGCCATCTGATCTAACTTCTGGAGGCAGTCAAAATGAGCCTTAGAATTCTTCCCTACCTTATTCCTGTGCTGAGATACAGGCTGCTCCAACCTGCTGTAAAATGCTTGATTTCGAGAGTGAGCGAAACTAATGAAAACATTGTTGGGGTAAAACCTAAAGGGAAAGACCTAGCACCAAATCCAATTTGCCATCTGATCTAACTTCTGGAGGCAGTCAAAATGATCCTTAGAATTCTTCCCTACCTTATTCCTGTGCTGAGATACAGGCTGCTCCAACCTGCTGTAAAATGCTTGATTTCGAGAGTGAGCGAAACTAATGAAAACATTGTTGGGGTAAAACCTAAAGGGAAAGACCTAGCACCAAATCCAATTTGCCATCTGATCTAACTTCTGGAGGCAGTCAAAATGATCCTTAGAATTCTTCCCTACCTTATTCCTGTGCTGAGATACAGGCTGCTCCAACCTGCTGTAAAATGCTTGATTTCGAGAGTGAGCGAAACTAATGAAAACATTGTTGGGGTAAAACCTAAAGGGAAAGACCTAGCACCAAATCCAATTTGCCATCTGATCTAACTTCTGGAGGCAGTCAAAATGATCCTTAGAATTCTTCCCTACCTTATTCCTGTGCTGAGATACAGGCTGCTCCAACCTGCTGTAAAATGCTTGATTTCGAGAGTGAGCGAAACTAATGAAAACATTGTTGGGGTAAAACCTAAAGGGAAAGACCTAGCACCAAATCCAATTTGCCATCTGATCTAACTTCTGGAGGCAGTCAAAATGATCCTTAGAATTCTTCCCTACCTTATTCCTGTGCTGAGATACAGGCTGCTCCAACCTGCTGTAAAATGCTTGATTTCGAGAGTGAGCGAAACTAATGAAAACATTGTTGGGGTAAAACCTAAAGGGAAAGACCTAGCACCAAATCCAATTTGCCATCTGATCTAACTTCTGGAGGCAGTCAAAATGATCCTTAGAATTCTTCCCTACCTTATTCCTGTGCTGAGATACAGGCTGCTCCAACCTGCTGTAAAATGCTTGATTTCGAGAGTGAGCGAAACTAATGAAAACATTGTTGGGGTAAAACCTAAAGGGA
Source organism: Melanerpes formicivorus (assembly GCF_026170545.1). NCBI lineage: Eukaryota > Metazoa > Chordata > Aves > Piciformes > Picidae > Melanerpes > Melanerpes formicivorus. Next base: position 41,660 of record NW_027143315.1, read on the forward strand.
AAGACCTAGCACCAAATCCAATTTGCCATCTGATCTAACTTCTGGAGGCAGTCAAAATGATCCTTAGAATTCTTCCCTACCTTATTCCTGTGCTGAGATACAGGCTGCTCCAACCTGCTGTAAAATGCTTGATTTCGAGAGTGAGCGAAACTAATGAAAACATTGTTGGGGTAAAACCTAAAGGGAAAGACCTAGCACCAAATCCAATTTGCCATCTGATCTAACTTCTGGAGGCAGTCAAAATGATCCTTAGAATTCTTCCCTACCTTATTCCTGTGCTGAGATACAGGCTGCTCCAACCTGCTGTAAAATGCTTGATTTCGAGAGTGAGCGAAACTAATGAAAACATTGTTGGGGTAAAACCTAAAGGGAAAGACCTAGCACCAAATCCAATTTGCCATCTGATCTAACTTCTGGAGGCAGTCAAAATGATCCTTAGAATTCTTCCCTACCTTATTCCTGTGCTGAGATACAGGCTGCTCCAACCTGCTGTAAAATGCTTGATTTCGAGAGTGAGCGAAACTAATGAAAACATTGTTGGGGTAAAACCTAAAGGGAAAGACCTAGCACCAAATCCAATTTGCCATCTGATCTAACTTCTGGAGGCAGTCAAAATGATCCTGTAGAATTCTTCCCTACCTTATTCCTGTGCTGAGATACAGGCTGCTCCAACCTGCTGTAAAATGCTTGATTTCGAGAGTGAGCGAAACTAATGAAAACATTGTTGGGGTAAAACCTAAAGGGAAAGACCTAGCACCAAATCCAATTTGCCATCTGATCTAACTTCTGGAGGCAGTCAAAATGATCCTTAGAATTCTTCCCTACCTTATTCCTGTGCTGAGATACAGGCTGCTCCAACCTGCTGTAAAATGCTTGATTTCGAGAGTGAGCGAAACTAATGAAAACATTGTTGGGGTAAAACCTAAAGGGAAAGACCTAGCACCAAATCCAATTTGCCATCTGATCTAACTTCTGGAGGCAGTCAAAATGATCCTTAGAATTCTTCCCTACCTTATTCCTGTGCTGAGATACAGGCTGCTCCAACCTGCTGTAAAATGCTTGATTTCGAGAGTGAGCGAAACTAATGAAAACATTGTTGGGGTAAAACCTAAAGGGAAAGACCTAGCACCAAATCCAATTTGCCATCTGATCTAACTTCTGGAGGCAGTCAAAATGATCCTTAGAATTCTTCCCTACCTTATTCCTGTGCTGAGATACAGGCTGCTCCAACCTGCTGTAAAATGCTTGATTTCGAGAGTGAGCGAAACTAATGAAAACATTGTTGGGGTAAAACCTAAAGGGAAAGACCTAGCACCAAATCCAATTTGCCATCTGATCTAACTTCTGGAGGCAGTCAAAATGATCCTTAGAATTCTTCCCTACCTTATTCCTGTGCTGAGATACAGGCTGCTCCAACCTGCTGTAAAATGCTTGATTTCGAGAGTGAGCGAAACTAATGAAAACATTGTTGGGGTAAAACCTAAAGGGAAAGACCTAGCACCAAATCCAATTTGCCATCTGATCTAACTTCTGGAGGCAGTCAAAATGATCCTTAGAATTCTTCCCTACCTTATTCCTGTGCTGAGATACAGGCTGCTCCAACCTGCTGTAAAATGCTTGATTTCGAGAGTGAGCGAAACTAATGAAAACATTGTTGGGGTAAAACCTAAAGGGAAAGACCTAGCACCAAATCCAATTTGCCATCTGATCTAACTTCTGGAGGCAGTCAAAATGATCCTTAGAATTCTTCCCTACCTTATTCCTGTGCTGAGATACAGGCTGCTCCAACCTGCTGTAAAATGCTTGATTTCGAGAGTGAGCGAAACTAATGAAAACATTGTTGGGGTAAAACCTAAAGGGAAAGACCTAGCACCAAATCCAATTTGCCATCTGATCTAACTTCTGGAGGCAGTCAAAATGATCCTTAGAATTCTTCCCTACCTTATTCCTGTGCTGAGATACAGGCTGCTCCAACCTGCTGTAAAATGCTTGATTTCGAGAGTGAGCGAAACTAATGAAAACATTGTTGGGGTAAAACCTAAAGGGAAAGACCTAGCACCAAATCCAATTTGCCATCTGATCTAACTTCTGGAGGCAGTCAAAATGATCCTTAGAATTCTTCCCTACCTTATTCCTGTGCTGAGATACAGGCTGCTCCAACCTGCTGTAAAATGCTTGATTTCGAGAGTGAGCGAAACTAATGAAAACATTGTTGGGGTAAAACCTAAAGGGAAAGACCTAGCACCAAATCCAATTTGCCATCTGATCTAACTTCTGGAGGCAGTCAAAATGAGCCTTAGAATTCTTCCCTACCTTATTCCTGTGCTGAGATACAGGCTGCTCCAACCTGCTGTAAAATGCTTGATTTCGAGAGTGAGCGAAACTAATGAAAACATTGTTGGGGTAAAACCTAAAGGGAAAGACCTAGCACCAAATCCAATTTGCCATCTGATCTAACTTCTGGAGGCAGTCAAAATGAGCCTTAGAATTCTTCCCTACCTTATTCCTGTGCTGAGATACAGGCTGCTCCAACCTGCTGTAAAATGCTTGATTTCGAGAGTGAGCGAAACTAATGAAAACATTGTTGGGGTAAAACCTAAAGGGAAAGACCTAGCACCAAATCCAATTTGCCATCTGATCTAACTTCTGGAGGCAGTCAAAATGAGCCTTAGAATTCTTCCCTACCTTATTCCTGTGCTGAGATACAGGCTGCTCCAACCTGCTGTAAAATGCTTGATTTCGAGAGTGAGCGAAACTAATGAAAACATTGTTGGGGTAAAACCTAAAGGGAAAGACCTAGCACCAAATCCAATTTGCCATCTGATCTAACTTCTGGAGGCAGTCAAAATGAGCCTTAGAATTCTTCCCTACCTTATTCCTGTGCTGAGATACAGGCTGCTCCAACCTGCTGTAAAATGCTTGATTTCGAGAGTGAGCGAAACTAATGAAAACATTGTTGGGGTAAAACCTAAAGGGAAAGACCTAGCACCAAATCCAATTTGCCATCTGATCTAACTTCTGGAGGCAGTCAAAATGAGCCTTAGAATTCTTCCCTACCTTATTCCTGTGCTGAGATACAGGCTGCTCCAACCTGCTGTAAAATGCTTGATTTCGAGAGTGAGCGAAACTAATGAAAACATTGTTGGGGTAAAACCTAAAGGGAAAGACCTAGCACCAAATCCAATTTGCCATCTGATCTAACTTCTGGAGGCAGTCAAAATGAGCCTTAGAATTCTTCCCTACCTTATTCCTGTGCTGAGATACAGGCTGCTCCAACCTGCTGTAAAATGCTTGATTTCGAGAGTGAGCGAAACTAATGAAAACATTGTTGGGGTAAAACCTAAAGGGAAAGACCTAGCACCAAATCCAATTTGCCATCTGATCTAACTTCTGGAGGCAGTCAAAATGAGCCTTAGAATTCTTCCCTACCTTATTCCTGTGCTGAGATACAGGCTGCTCCAACCTGCTGTAAAATGCTTGATTTCGAGAGTGAGCGAAACTAATGAAAACATTGTTGGGGTAAAACCTAAAGGGAAAGACCTAGCACCAAATCCAATTTGCCATCTGATCTAACTTCTGGAGGCAGTCAAAATGAGCCTTAGAATTCTTCCCTACCTTATTCCTGTGCTGAGATACAGGCTGCTCCAACCTGCTGTAAAATGCTTGATTTCGAGAGTGAGCGAAACTAATGAAAACATTGTTGGGGTAAAACCTAAAGGGAAAGACCTAGCACCAAATCCAATTTGCCATCTGATCTAACTTCTGGAGGCAGTCAAAATGAGCCTTAGAATTCTTCCCTACCTTATTCCTGTGCTGAGATACAGGCTGCTCCAACCTGCTGTAAAATGCTTGATTTCGAGAGTGAGCGAAACTAATGAAAACATTGTTGGGGTAAAACCTAAAGGGAAAGACCTAGCACCAAATCCAATTTGCCATCTGATCTAACTTCTGGAGGCAGTCAAAATGAGCCTTAGAATTCTTCCCTACCTTATTCCTGTGCTGAGATACAGGCTGCTCCAACCTGCTGTAAAATGCTTGATTTCGAGAGTGAGCGAAACTAATGAAAACATTGTTGGGGTAAAACCTAAAGGGAAAGACCTAGCACCAAATCCAATTTGCCATCTGATCTAACTTCTGGAGGCAGTCAAAATGAGCCTTAGAATTCTTCCCTACCTTATTCCTGTGCTGAGATACAGGCTGCTCCAACCTGCTGTAAAATGCTTGATTTCGAGAGTGAGCGAAACTAATGAAAACATTGTTGGGGTAAAACCTAAAGGGAAAGACCTAGCACCAAATCCAATTTGCCATCTGATCTAACTTCTGGAGGCAGTCAAAATGAGCCTTAGAATTCTTCCCTACCTTATTCCTGTGCTGAGATACAGGCTGCTCCAACCTGCTGTAAAATGCTTGATTTCGAGAGTGAGCGAAACTAATGAAAACATTGTTGGGGTAAAACCTAAAGGGAAAGACCTAGCACCAAATCCAATTTGCCATCTGATCTAACTTCTGGAGGCAGTCAAAATGAGCCTTAGAATTCTTCCCTACCTTATTCCTGTGCTGAGATACAGGCTGCTCCAACCTGCTGTAAAATGCTTGATTTCGAGAGTGAGCGAAACTAATGAAAACATTGTTGGGGTAAAACCTAAAGGGAAAGACCTAGCACCAAATCCAATTTGCCATCTGATCTAACTTCTGGAGGCAGTCAAAATGAGCCTTAGAATTCTTCCCTACCTTATTCCTGTGCTGAGATACAGGCTGCTCCAACCTGCTGTAAAATGCTTGATTTCGAGAGTGAGCGAAACTAATGAAAACATTGTTGGGGTAAAACCTAAAGGGAAAGACCTAGCACCAAATCCAATTTGCCATCTGATCTAACTTCTGGAGGCAGTCAAAATGAGCCTTAGAATTCTTCCCTACCTTATTCCTGTGCTGAGATACAGGCTGCTCCAACCTGCTGTAAAATGCTTGATTTCGAGAGTGAGCGAAACTAATGAAAACATTGTTGGGGTAAAACCTAAAGGGAAAGACCTAGCACCAAATCCAATTTGCCATCTGATCTAACTTCTGGAGGCAGTCAAAATGAGCCTTAGAATTCTTCCCTACCTTATTCCTGTGCTGAGATACAGGCTGCTCCAACCTGCTGTAAAATGCTTGATTTCGAGAGTGAGCGAAACTAATGAAAACATTGTTGGGGTAAAACCTAAAGGGAAAGACCTAGCACCAAATCCAATTTGCCATCTGATCTAACTTCTGGAGGCAGTCAAAATGAGCCTTAGAATTCTTCCCTACCTTATTCCTGTGCTGAGATACAGGCTGCTCCAACCTGCTGTAAAATGCTTGATTTCGAGAGTGAGCGAAACTAATGAAAACATTGTTGGGGTAAAACCTAAAGGGAAAGACCTAGCACCAAATCCAATTTGCCATCTGATCTAACTTCTGGAGGCAGTCAAAATGAGCCTTAGAATTCTTCCCTACCTTATTCCTGTGCTGAGATACAGGCTGCTCCAACCTGCTGTAAAATGCTTGATTTCGAGAGTGAGCGAAACTAATGAAAACATTGTTGGGGTAAAACCTAAAGGGAAAGACCTAGCACCAAATCCAATTTGCCATCTGATCTAACTTCTGGAGGCAGTCAAAATGAGCCTTAGAATTCTTCCCTACCTTATTCCTGTGCTGAGATACAGGCTGCTCCAACCTGCTGTAAAATGCTTGATTTCGAGAGTGAGCGAAACTAATGAAAACATTGTTGGGGTAAAACCTAAAGGGAAAGACCTAGCACCAAATCCAATTTGCCATCTGATCTAACTTCTGGAGGCAGTCAAAATGAGCCTTAGAATTCTTCCCTACCTTATTCCTGTGCTGAGATACAGGCTGCTCCAACCTGCTGTAAAATGCTTGATTTCGAGAGTGAGCGAAACTAATGAAAACATTGTTGGGGTAAAACCTAAAGGGAAAGACCTAGCACCAAATCCAATTTGCCATCTGATCTAACTTCTGGAGGCAGTCAAAATGAGCCTTAGAATTCTTCCCTACCTTATTCCTGTGCTGAGATACAGGCTGCTCCAACCTGCTGTAAAATGCTTGATTTCGAGAGTGAGCGAAACTAATGAAAACATTGTTGGGGTAAAACCTAAAGGGAAAGACCTAGCACCAAATCCAATTTGCCATCTGATCTAACTTCTGGAGGCAGTCAAAATGAGCCTTAGAATTCTTCCCTACCTTATTCCTGTGCTGAGATACAGGCTGCTCCAACCTGCTGTAAAATGCTTGATTTCGAGAGTGAGCGAAACTAATGAAAACATTGTTGGGGTAAAACCAAAGGGAAAGACCTAGCACCAAATCCAATTTGCCATCTGATCTAACTTCTGGAGGCAGTCAAAATGAGCCTTAGAATTCTTCCCTACCTTATTCCTGTGCTGAGATACAGGCTGCTCCAACCTGCTGTAAAATGCTTGATTTCGAGAGTGAGCGAAACTAATGAAAACATTGTTGGGGTAAAACCTAAAGGGAAAGACCTAGCACCAAATCCAATTTGCCATCTGATCTAACTTCTGGAGGCAGTCAAAATGAGCCTTAGAATTCTTCCCTACCTTATTCCTGTGCTGAGATACAGGCTGCTCCAACCTGCTGTAAAATGCTTGATTTCGAGAGTGAGCGAAACTAATGAAAACATTGTTGGGGTAAAACCTAAAGGGAAAGACCTAGCACCAAATCCAATTTGCCATCTGATCTAACTTCTGGAGGCAGTCAAAATGAGCCTTAGAATTCTTCCCTACCTTATTCCTGTGCTGAGATACAGGCTGCTCCAACCTGCTGTAAAATGCTTGATTTCGAGAGTGAGCGAAACTAATGAAAACATTGTTGGGGTAAAACCTAAAGGGAAAGACCTAGCACCAAATCCAATTTGCCATCTGATCTAACTTCTGGAGGCAGTCAAAATGAGCCTTAGAATTCTTCCCTACCTTATTCCTGTGCTGAGATACAGGCTGCTCCAACCTGCTGTAAAATGCTTGATTTCGAGAGTGAGCGAAACTAATGAAAACATTGTTGGGGTAAAACCTAAAGGGAAAGACCTAGCACCAAATCCAATTTGCCATCTGATCTAACTTCTGGAGGCAGTCAAAATGATCCTTAGAATTCTTCCCTACCTTATTCCTGTGCTGAGATACAGGCTGCTCCAACCTGCTGTAAAATGCTTGATTTCGAGAGTGAGCGAAACTAATGAAAACATTGTTGGGGTAAAACCTAAAGGGAAAGACCTAGCACCAAATCCAATTTGCCATCTGATCTAACTTCTGGAGGCAGTCAAAATGAGCCTTAGAATTCTTCCCTACCTTATTCCTGTGCTGAGATACAGGCTGCTCCAACCTGCTGTAAAATGCTTGATTTCGAGAGTGAGCGAAACTAATGAAAACATTGTTGGGGTAAAACCTAAAGGGAAAGACCTAGCACCAAATCCAATTTGCCATCTGATCTAACTTCTGGAGGCAGTCAAAATGAGCCTTAGAATTCTTCCCTACCTTATTCCTGTGCTGAGATACAGGCTGCTCCAACCTGCTGTAAAATGCTTGATTTCGAGAGTGAGCGAAACTAATGAAAACATTGTTGGGGTAAAACCTAAAGGGAAAGACCTAGCACCAAATCCAATTTGCCATCTGATCTAACTTCTGGAGGCAGTCAAAATGAGCCTTAGAATTCTTCCCTACCTTATTCCTGTGCTGAGATACAGGCTGCTCCAACCTGCTGTAAAATGCTTGATTTCGAGAGTGAGCGAAACTAATGAAAACATTGTTGGGGTAAAACCTAAAGGGAAAGACCTAGCACCAAATCCAATTTGCCATCTGATCTAACTTCTGGAGGCAGTCAAAATGAGCCTTAGAATTCTTCCCTACCTTATTCCTGTGCTGAGATACAGGCTGCTCCAACCTGCTGTAAAATGCTTGATTTCGAGAGTGAGCGAAACTAATGAAAACATTGTTGGGGTAAAACCTAAAGGGAAAGACCTAGCACCAAATCCAATTTGCCATCTGATCTAACTTCTGGAGGCAGTCAAAATGAGCCTTAGAATTCTTCCCTACCTTATTCCTGTGCTGAGATACAGGCTGCTCCAACCTGCTGTAAAATGCTTGATTTCGAGAGTGAGCGAAACTAATGAAAACATTGTTGGGGTAAAACCTAAAGGGAAAGACCTAGCACCAAATCCAATTTGCCATCTGATCTAACTTCTGGAGGCAGTCAAAATGAGCCTTAGAATTCTTCCCTACCTTATTCCTGTGCTGAGATACAGGCTGCTCCAACCTGCTGTAAAATGCTTGATTTCGAGAGTGAGCGAAACTAATGAAAACATTGTTGGGGTAAAACCTAAAGGGAAAGACCTAGCACCAAATCCAATTTGCCATCTGATCTAACTTCTGGAGGCAGTCAAAATGAGCCTTAGAATTCTTCCCTACCTTATTCCTGTGCTGAGATACAGGCTGCTCCAACCTGCTGTAAAATGCTTGATTTCGAGAGTGAGCGAAACTAATGAAAACATTGTTGGGGTAAAACCTAAAGGGAAAGACCTAGCACCAAATCCAATTTGCCATCTGATCTAACTTCTGGAGGCAGTCAAAATGAGCCTTAGAATTCTTCCCTACCTTATTCCTGTGCTGAGATACAGGCTGCTCCAACCTGCTGTAAAATGCTTGATTTCGAGAGTGAGCGAAACTAATGAAAACATTGTTGGGGTAAAACCTAAAGGGAAAGACCTAGCACCAAATCCAATTTGCCATCTGATCTAACTTCTGGAGGCAGTCAAAATGAGCCTTAGAATTCTTCCCTACCTTATTCCTGTGCTGAGATACAGGCTGCTCCAACCTGCTGTAAAATGCTTGATTTCGAGAGTGAGCGAAACTAATGAAAACATTGTTGGGGTAAAACCTAAAGGGAAAGACCTAGCACCAAATCCAATTTGCCATCTGATCTAACTTCTGGAGGCAGTCAAAATGAGCCTTAGAATTCTTCCCTACCTTATTCCTGTGCTGAGATACAGGCTGCTCCAACCTGCTGTAAAATGCTTGATTTCGAGAGTGAGCGAAACTAATGAAAACATTGTTGGGGTAAAACCTAAAGGGAAAGACCTAGCACCAAATCCAATTTGCCATCTGATCTAACTTCTGGAGGCAGTCAAAATGAGCCTTAGAATTCTTCCCTACCTTATTCCTGTGCTGAGATACAGGCTGCTCCAACCTGCTGTAAAATGCTTGATTTCGAGAGTGAGCGAAACTAATGAAAACATTGTTGGGGTAAAACCTAAAGGGAAAGACCTAGCACCAAATCCAATTTGCCATCTGATCTAACTTCTGGAGGCAGTCAAAATGAGCCTTAGAATTCTTCCCTACCTTATTCCTGTGCTGAGATACAGGCTGCTCCAACCTGCTGTAAAATGCTTGATTTCGAGAGTGAGCGAAACTAATGAAAACATTGTTGGGGTAAAACCTAAAGGGAAAGACCTAGCACCAAATCCAATTTGCCATCTGATCTAACTTCTGGAGGCAGTCAAAATGAGCCTTAGAATTCTTCCCTACCTTATTCCTGTGCTGAGATACAGGCTGCTCCAACCTGCTGTAAAATGCTTGATTTCGAGAGTGAGCGAAACTAATGAAAACATTGTTGGGGTAAAACCTAAAGGGAAAGACCTAGCACCAAATCCAATTTGCCATCTGATCTAACTTCTGGAGGCAGTCAAAATGAGCCTTAGAATTCTTCCCTACCTTATTCCTGTGCTGAGATACAGGCTGCTCCAACCTGCTGTAAAATGCTTGATTTCGAGAGTGAGCGAAACTAATGAAAACATTGTTGGGGTAAAACCTAAAGGGAAAGACCTAGCACCAAATCCAATTTGCCATCTGATCTAACTTCTGGAGGCAGTCAAAATGAGCCTTAGAATTCTTCCCTACCTTATTCCTGTGCTGAGATACAGGCTGCTCCAACCTGCTGTAAAATGCTTGATTTCGAGAGTGAGCGAAACTAATGAAAACATTGTTGGGGTAAAACCTAAAGGGAAAGACCTAGCACCAAATCCAATTTGCCATCTGATCTAACTTCTGGAGGCAGTCAAAATGAGCCTTAGAATTCTTCCCTACCTTATTCCTGTGCTGAGATACAGGCTGCTCCAACCTGCTGTAAAATGCTTGATTTCGAGAGTGAGCGAAACTAATGAAAACATTGTTGGGGTAAAACCTAAAGGGAAAGACCTAGCACCAAATCCAATTTGCCATCTGATCTAACTTCTGGAGGCAGTCAAAATGAGCCTTAGAATTCTTCCCTACCTTATTCCTGTGCTGAGATACAGGCTGCTCCAACCTGCTGTAAAATGCTTGATTTCGAGAGTGAGCGAAACTAATGAAAACATTGTTGGGGTAAAACCTAAAGGGAAAGACCTAGCACCAAATCCAATTTGCCATCTGATCTAACTTCTGGAGGCAGTCAAAATGAGCCTTAGAATTCTTCCCTACCTTATTCCTGTGCTGAGATACAGGCTGCTCCAACCTGCTGTAAAATGCTTGATTTCGAGAGTGAGCGAAACTAATGAAAACATTGTTGGGGTAAAACCTAAAGGGAAAGACCTAGCACCAAATCCAATTTGCCATCTGATCTAACTTCTGGAGGCAGTCAAAATGAGCCTTAGAATTCTTCCCTACCTTATTCCTGTGCTGAGATACAGGCTGCTCCAACCTGCTGTAAAATGCTTGATTTCGAGAGTGAGCGAAACTAATGAAAACATTGTTGGGGTAAAACCTAAAGGGAAAGACCTAGCACCAAATCCAATTTGCCATCTGATCTAACTTCTGGAGGCAGTCAAAATGATCCTTAGAATTCTTCCCTACCTTATTCCTGTGCTGAGATACAGGCTGCTCCAACCTGCTGTAAAATGCTTGATTTCGAGAGTGAGCGAAACTAATGAAAACATTGTTGGGGTAAAACCTAAAGGGAAAGACCTAGCACCAAATCCAATTTGCCATCTGATCTAACTTCTGGAGGCAGTCAAAATGAGCCTTAGAATTCTTCCCTACCTTATTCCTGTGCTGAGATACAGGCTGCTCCAACCTGCTGTAAAATGCTTGATTTCGAGAGTGAGCGAAACTAATGAAAACATTGTTGGGGTAAAACCTAAAGGGAAAGACCTAGCACCAAATCCAATTTGCCATCTGATCTAACTTCTGGAGGCAGTCAAAATGAGCCTTAGAATTCTTCCCTACCTTATTCCTGTGCTGAGATACAGGCTGCTCCAACCTGCTGTAAAATGCTTGATTTCGAGAGTGAGCGAAACTAATGAAAACATTGTTGGGGTAAAACCTAAAGGGAAAGACCTAGCACCAAATCCAATTTGCCATCTGATCTAACTTCTGGAGGCAGTCAAAATGAGCCTTAGAATTCTTCCCTACCTTATTCCTGTGCTGAGATACAGGCTGCTCCAACCTGCTCGTAAAATGCTTGATTTCGAGAGTGAGCGAAACTAATGAAAACATTGTTGGGGTAAAACCTAAAGGGAAAGACCTAGCACCAAATCCAATTTGCCATCTGATCTAACTTCTGGAGGCAGTCAAAATGAGCCTTAGAATTCTTCCCTACCTTATTCCTGTGCTGAGATACAGGCTGCTCCAACCTGCTGTAAAATGCTTGATTTCGAGAGTGAGCGAAACTAATGAAAACATTGTTGGGGTAAAACCTAAAGGGAAAGACCTAGCACCAAATCCAATTTGCCATCTGATCTAACTTCTGGAGGCAGTCAAAATGAGCCTTAGAATTCTTCCCTACCTTATTCCTGTGCTGAGATACAGGCTGCTCCAACCTGCTGTAAAATGCTTGATTTCGAGAGTGAGCGAAACTAATGAAAACATTGTTGGGGTAAAACCTAAAGGGAAAGACCTAGCACCAAATCCAATTTGCCATCTGATCTAACTTCTGGAGGCAGTCAAAATGAGCCTTAGAATTCTTCCCTACCTTATTCCTGTGCTGAGATACAGGCTGCTCCAACCTGCTGTAAAATGCTTGATTTCGAGAGTGAGCGAAACTAATGAAAACATTGTTGGGGTAAAACCTAAAGGGAAAGACCTAGCACCAAATCCAATTTGCCATCTGATCTAACTTCTGGAGGCAGTCAAAATGAGCCTTAGAATTCTTCCCTACCTTATTCCTGTGCTGAGATACAGGCTGCTCCAACCTGCTGTAAAATGCTTGATTTCGAGAGTGAGCGAAACTAATGAAAACATTGTTGGGGTAAAACCTAAAGGGAAAGACCTAGCACCAAATCCAATTTGCCATCTGATCTAACTTCTGGAGGCAGTCAAAATGAGCCTTAGAATTCTTCCCTACCTTATTCCTGTGCTGAGATACAGGCTGCTCCAACCTGCTGTAAAATGCTTGATTTCGAGAGTGAGCGAAACTAATGAAAACATTGTTGGGGTAAAACCTAAAGGGAAAGACCTAGCACCAAATCCAATTTGCCATCTGATCTAACTTCTGGAGGCAGTCAAAATGAGCCTTAGAATTCTTCCCTACCTTATTCCTGTGCTGAGATACAGGCTGCTCCAACCTGCTGTAAAATGCTTGATTTCGAGAGTGAGCGAAACTAATGAAAACATTGTTGGGGTAAAACCTAAAGGGAAAGACCTAGCACCAAATCCAATTTGCCATCTGATCTAACTTCTGGAGGCAGTCAAAATGAGCCTTAGAATTCTTCCCTACCTTATTCCTGTGCTGAGATACAGGCTGCTCCAACCTGCTGTAAAATGCTTGATTTCGAGAGTGAGCGAAACTAATGAAAACATTGTTGGGGTAAAACCTAAAGGGAAAGACCTAGCACCAAATCCAATTTGCCATCTGATCTAACTTCTGGAGGCAGTCAAAATGAGCCTTAGAATTCTTCCCTACCTTATTCCTGTGCTGAGATACAGGCTGCTCCAACCTGCTGTAAAATGCTTGATTTCGAGAGTGAGCGAAACTAATGAAAACATTGTTGGGGTAAAACCTAAAGGGAAAGACCTAGCACCAAATCCAATTTGCCATCTGATCTAACTTCTGGAGGCAGTCAAAATGAGCCTTAGAATTCTTCCCTACCTTATTCCTGTGCTGAGATACAGGCTGCTCCAACCTGCTGTAAAATGCTTGATTTCGAGAGTGAGCGAAACTAATGAAAACATTGTTGGGGTAAAACCTAAAGGGAAAGACCTAGCACCAAATCCAATTTGCCATCTGATCTAACTTCTGGAGGCAGTCAAAATGAGCCTTAGAATTCTTCCCTACCTTATTCCTGTGCTGAGATACAGGCTGCTCCAACCTGCTGTAAAATGCTTGATTTCGAGAGTGAGCGAAACTAATGAAAACATTGTTGGGGTAAAACCTAAAGGGAAAGACCTAGCACCAAATCCAATTTGCCATCTGATCTAACTTCTGGAGGCAGTCAAAATGAGCCTTAGAATTCTTCCCTACCTTATTCCTGTGCTGAGATACAGGCTGCTCCAACCTGCTGTAAAATGCTTGATTTCGAGAGTGAGCGAAACTAATGAAAACATTGTTGGGGTAAAACCTAAAGGGAAAGACCTAGCACCAAATCCAATTTGCCATCTGATCTAACTTCTGGAGGCAGTCAAAATGAGCCTTAGAATTCTTCCCTACCTTATTCCTGTGCTGAGATACAGGCTGCTCCAACCTGCTGTAAAATGCTTGATTTCGAGAGTGAGCGAAACTAATGAAAACATTGTTGGGGTAAAACCTAAAGGGAAAGACCTAGCACCAAATCCAATTTGCCATCTGATCTAACTTCTGGAGGCAGTCAAAATGAGCCTTAGAATTCTTCCCTACCTTATTCCTGTGCTGAGATACAGGCTGCTCCAACCTGCTGTAAAATGCTTGATTTCGAGAGTGAGCGAAACTAATGAAAACATTGTTGGGGTAAAACCTAAAGGGAAAGACCTAGCACCAAATCCAATTTGCCATCTGATCTAACTTCTGGAGGCAGTCAAAATGAGCCTTAGAATTCTTCCCTACCTTATTCCTGTGCTGAGATACAGGCTGCTCCAACCTGCTGTAAAATGCTTGATTTCGAGAGTGAGCGAAACTAATGAAAACATTGTTGGGGTAAAACCTAAAGGGAAAGACCTAGCACCAAATCCAATTTGCCATCTGATCTAACTTCTGGAGGCAGTCAAAATGAGCCTTAGAATTCTTCCCTACCTTATTCCTGTGCTGAGATACAGGCTGCTCCAACCTGCTGTAAAATGCTTGATTTCGAGAGTGAGCGAAACTAATGAAAACATTGTTGGGGTAAAACCTAAAGGGAAAGACCTAGCACCAAATCCAATTTGCCATCTGATCTAACTTCTGGAGGCAGTCAAAATGAGCCTTAGAATTCTTCCCTACCTTATTCCTGTGCTGAGATACAGGCTGCTCCAACCTGCTGTAAAATGCTTGATTTCGAGAGTGAGCGAAACTAATGAAAACATTGTTGGGGTAAAACCTAAAGGGAAAGACCTAGCACCAAATCCAATTTGCCATCTGATCTAACTTCTGGAGGCAGTCAAAATGAGCCTTAGAATTCTTCCCTACCTTATTCCTGTGCTGAGATACAGGCTGCTCCAACCTGCTGTAAAATGCTTGATTTCGAGAGTGAGCGAAACTAATGAAAACATTGTTGGGGTAAAACCTAAAGGGAAAGACCTAGCACCAAATCCAATTTGCCATCTGATCTAACTTCTGGAGGCAGTCAAAATGAGCCTTAGAATTCTTCCCTACCTTATTCCTGTGCTGAGATACAGGCTGCTCCAACCTGCTGTAAAATGCTTGATTTCGAGAGTGAGCGAAACTAATGAAAACATTGTTGGGGTAAAACCTAAAGGGAAAGACCTAGCACCAAATCCAATTTGCCATCTGATCTAACTTCTGGAGGCAGTCAAAATGAGCCTTAGAATTCTTCCCTACCTTATTCCTGTGCTGAGATACAGGCTGCTCCAACCTGCTGTAAAATGCTTGATTTCGAGAGTGAGCGAAACTAATGAAAACATTGTTGGGGTAAAACCTAAAGGGAAAGACCTAGCACCAAATCCAATTTGCCATCTGATCTAACTTCTGGAGGCAGTCAAAATGAGCCTTAGAATTCTTCCCTACCTTATTCCTGTGCTGAGATACAGGCTGCTCCAACCTGCTGTAAAATGCTTGATTTCGAGAGTGAGCGAAACTAATGAAAACATTGTTGGGGTAAAACCTAAAGGGAAAGACCTAGCACCAAATCCAATTTGCCATCTGATCTAACTTCTGGAGGCAGTCAAAATGAGCCTTAGAATTCTTCCCTACCTTATTCCTGTGCTGAGATACAGGCTGCTCCAACCTGCTGTAAAATGCTTGATTTCGAGAGTGAGCGAAACTAATGAAAACATTGTTGGGGTAAAACCTAAAGGGAAAGACCTAGCACCAAATCCAATTTGCCATCTGATCTAACTTCTGGAGGCAGTCAAAATGAGCCTTAGAATTCTTCCCTACCTTATTCCTGTGCTGAGATACAGGCTGCTCCAACCTGCTGTAAAATGCTTGATTTCGAGAGTGAGCGAAACTAATGAAAACATTGTTGGGGTAAAACCTAAAGGGAAAGACCTAGCACCAAATCCAATTTGCCATCTGATCTAACTTCTGGAGGCAGTCAAAATGAGCCTTAGAATTCTTCCCTACCTTATTCCTGTGCTGAGATACAGGCTGCTCCAACCTGCTGCTAAAATGCTTGATTTCGAGAGTGAGCGAAACTAATGAAAACATTGTTGGGGTAAAACCTAAAGGGAAAGACCTAGCACCAAATCCAATTTGCCATCTGATCTAACTTCTGGAGGCAGTCAAAATGAGCCTTAGAATTCTTCCCTACCTTATTCCTGTGCTGAGATACAGGCTGCTCCAACCTGCTGTAAAATGCTTGATTTCGAGAGTGAGCGAAACTAATGAAAACATTGTTGGGGTAAAACCTAAAGGGAAAGACCTAGCACCAAATCCAATTTGCCATCTGATCTAACTTCTGGAGGCAGTCAAAATGAGCCTTAGAATTCTTCCCTACCTTATTCCTGTGCTGAGATACAGGCTGCTCCAACCTGCTGTAAAATGCTTGATTTCGAGAGTGAGCGAAACTAATGAAAACATTGTTGGGGTAAAACCTAAAGGGAAAGACCTAGCACCAAATCCAATTTGCCATCTGATCTAACTTCTGGAGGCAGTCAAAATGAGCCTTAGAATTCTTCCCTACCTTATTCCTGTGCTGAGATACAGGCTGCTCCAACCTGCTGTAAAATGCTTGATTTCGAGAGTGAGCGAAACTAATGAAAACATTGTTGGGGTAAAACCTAAAGGGAAAGACCTAGCACCAAATCCAATTTGCCATCTGATCTAACTTCTGGAGGCAGTCAAAATGAGCCTTAGAATTCTTCCCTACCTTATTCCTGTGCTGAGATACAGGCTGCTCCAACCTGCTGTAAAATGCTTGATTTCGAGAGTGAGCGAAACTAATGAAAACATTGTTGGGGTAAAACCTAAAGGGAAAGACCTAGCACCAAATCCAATTTGCCATCTGATCTAACTTCTGGAGGCAGTCAAAATGAGCCTTAGAATTCTTCCCTACCTTATTCCTGTGCTGAGATACAGGCTGCTCCAACCTGCTGTAAAATGCTTGATTTCGAGAGTGAGCGAAACTAATGAAAACATTGTTGGGGTAAAACCTAAAGGGAAAGACCTAGCACCAAATCCAATTTGCCATCTGATCTAACTTCTGGAGGCAGTCAAAATGAGCCTTAGAATTCTTCCCTACCTTATTCCTGTGCTGAGATACAGGCTGCTCCAACCTGCTGTAAAATGCTTGATTTCGAGAGTGAGCGAAACTAATGAAAACATTGTTGGGGTAAAACCTAAAGGGAAAGACCTAGCACCAAATCCAATTTGCCATCTGATCTAACTTCTGGAGGCAGTCAAAATGAGCCTTAGAATTCTTCCCTACCTTATTCCTGTGCTGAGATACAGGCTGCTCCAACCTGCTGTAAAATGCTTGATTTCGAGAGTGAGCGAAACTAATGAAAACATTGTTGGGGTAAAACCTAAAGGGAAAGACCTAGCACCAAATCCAATTTGCCATCTGATCTAACTTCTGGAGGCAGTCAAAATGAGCCTTAGAATTCTTCCCTACCTTATTCCTGTGCTGAGATACAGGCTGCTCCAACCTGCTGTAAAATGCTTGATTTCGAGAGTGAGCGAAACTAATGAAAACATTGTTGGGGTAAAACCTAAAGGGAAAGACCTAGCACCAAATCCAATTTGCCATCTGATCTAACTTCTGGAGGCAGTCAAAATGAGCCTTAGAATTCTTCCCTACCTTATTCCTGTGCTGAGATACAGGCTGCTCCAACCTGCTGTAAAATGCTTGATTTCGAGAGTGAGCGAAACTAATGAAAACATTGTTGGGGTAAAACCTAAAGGGAAAGACCTAGCACCAAATCCAATTTGCCATCTGATCTAACTTCTGGAGGCAGTCAAAATGAGCCTTAGAATTCTTCCCTACCTTATTCCTGTGCTGAGATACAGGCTGCTCCAACCTGCTGTAAAATGCTTGATTTCGAGAGTGAGCGAAACTAATGAAAACATTGTTGGGGTAAAACCTAAAGGGAAAGACCTAGCACCAAATCCAATTTGCCATCTGATCTAACTTCTGGAGGCAGTCAAAATGAGCCTTAGAATTCTTCCCTACCTTATTCCTGTGCTGAGATACAGGCTGCTCCAACCTGCTGTAAAATGCTTGATTTCGAGAGTGAGCGAAACTAATGAAAACATTGTTGGGGTAAAACCTAAAGGGAAAGACCTAGCACCAAATCCAATTTGCCATCTGATCTAACTTCTGGAGGCAGTCAAAATGAGCCTTAGAATTCTTCCCTACCTTATTCCTGTGCTGAGATACAGGCTGCTCCAACCTGCTGTAAAATGCTTGATTTCGAGAGTGAGCGAAACTAATGAAAACATTGTTGGGGTAAAACCTAAAGGGAAAGACCTAGCACCAAATCCAATTTGCCATCTGATCTAACTTCTGGAGGCAGTCAAAATGAGCCTTAGAATTCTTCCCTACCTTATTCCTGTGCTGAGATACAGGCTGCTCCAACCTGCTGTAAAATGCTTGATTTCGAGAGTGAGCGAAACTAATGAAAACATTGTTGGGGTAAAACCTAAAGGGAAAGACCTAGCACCAAATCCAATTTGCCATCTGATCTAACTTCTGGAGGCAGTCAAAATGAGCCTTAGAATTCTTCCCTACCTTATTCCTGTGCTGAGATACAGGCTGCTCCAACCTGCTGTAAAATGCTTGATTTCGAGAGTGAGCGAAACTAATGAAAACATTGTTGGGGTAAAACCTAAAGGGAAAGACCTAGCACCAAATCCAATTTGCCATCTGATCTAACTTCTGGAGGCAGTCAAAATGAGCCTTAGAATTCTTCCCTACCTTATTCCTGTGCTGAGATACAGGCTGCTCCAACCTGCTGTAAAATGCTTGATTTCGAGAGTGAGCGAAACTAATGAAAACATTGTTGGGGTAAAACCTAAAGGGAAAGACCTAGCACCAAATCCAATTTGCCATCTGATCTAACTTCTGGAGGCAGTCAAAATGAGCCTTAGAATTCTTCCCTACCTTATTCCTGTGCTGAGATACAGGCTGCTCCAACCTGCTGTAAAATGCTTGATTTCGAGAGTGAGCGAAACTAATGAAAACATTGTTGGGGTAAAACCTAAAGGGAAAGACCTAGCACCAAATCCAATTTGCCATCTGATCTAACTTCTGGAGGCAGTCAAAATGAGCCTTAGAATTCTTCCCTACCTTATTCCTGTGCTGAGATACAGGCTGCTCCAACCTGCTGTAAAATGCTTGATTTCGAGAGTGAGCGAAACTAATGAAAACATTGTTGGGGTAAAACCTAAAGGGAAAGACCTAGCACCAAATCCAATTTGCCATCTGATCTAACTTCTGGAGGCAGTCAAAATGAGCCTTAGAATTCTTCCCTACCTTATTCCTGTGCTGAGATACAGGCTGCTCCAACCTGCTGTAAAATGCTTGATTTCGAGAGTGAGCGAAACTAATGAAAACATTGTTGGGGTAAAACCTAAAGGGAAAGACCTAGCACCAAATCCAATTTGCCATCTGATCTAACTTCTGGAGGCAGTCAAAATGAGCCTTAGAATTCTTCCCTACCTTATTCCTGTGCTGAGATACAGGCTGCTCCAACCTGCTGTAAAATGCTTGATTTCGAGAGTGAGCGAAACTAATGAAAACATTGTTGGGGTAAAACCTAAAGGGAAAGACCTAGCACCAAATCCAATTTGCCATCTGATCTAACTTCTGGAGGCAGTCAAAATGAGCCTTAGAATTCTTCCCTACCTTATTCCTGTGCTGAGATACAGGCTGCTCCAACCTGCTGTAAAATGCTTGATTTCGAGAGTGAGCGAAACTAATGAAAACATTGTTGGGGTAAAACCTAAAGGGAAAGACCTAGCACCAAATCCAATTTGCCATCTGATCTAACTTCTGGAGGCAGTCAAAATGAGCCTTAGAATTCTTCCCTACCTTATTCCTGTGCTGAGATACAGGCTGCTCCAACCTGCTGTAAAATGCTTGATTTCGAGAGTGAGCGAAACTAATGAAAACATTGTTGGGGTAAAACCTAAAGGGAAAGACCTAGCACCAAATCCAATTTGCCATCTGATCTAACTTCTGGAGGCAGTCAAAATGAGCCTTAGAATTCTTCCCTACCTTATTCCTGTGCTGAGATACAGGCTGCTCCAACCTGCTGTAAAATGCTTGATTTCGAGAGTGAGCGAAACTAATGAAAACATTGTTGGGGTAAAACCTAAAGGGAAAGACCTAGCACCAAATCCAATTTGCCATCTGATCTAACTTCTGGAGGCAGTCAAAATGAGCCTTAGAATTCTTCCCTACCTTATTCCTGTGCTGAGATACAGGCTGCTCCAACCTGCTGTAAAATGCTTGATTTCGAGAGTGAGCGAAACTAATGAAAACATTGTTGGGGTAAAACCTAAAGGGAAAGACCTAGCACCAAATCCAATTTGCCATCTGATCTAACTTCTGGAGGCAGTCAAAATGAGCCTTAGAATTCTTCCCTACCTTATTCCTGTGCTGAGATACAGGCTGCTCCAACCTGCTGTAAAATGCTTGATTTCGAGAGTGAGCGAAACTAATGAAAACATTGTTGGGGTAAAACCTAAAGGGAAAGACCTAGCACCAAATCCAATTTGCCATCTGATCTAACTTCTGGAGGCAGTCAAAATGAGCCTTAGAATTCTTCCCTACCTTATTCCTGTGCTGAGATACAGGCTGCTCCAACCTGCTGTAAAATGCTTGATTTCGAGAGTGAGCGAAACTAATGAAAACATTGTTGGGGTAAAACCTAAAGGGAAAGACCTAGCACCAAATCCAATTTGCCATCTGATCTAACTTCTGGAGGCAGTCAAAATGAGCCTTAGAATTCTTCCCTACCTTATTCCTGTGCTGAGATACAGGCTGCTCCAACCTGCTGTAAAATGCTTGATTTCGAGAGTGAGCGAAACTAATGAAAACATTGTTGGGGTAAAACCTAAAGGGAAAGACCTAGCACCAAATCCAATTTGCCATCTGATCTAACTTCTGGAGGCAGTCAAAATGAGCCTTAGAATTCTTCCCTACCTTATTCCTGTGCTGAGATACAGGCTGCTCCAACCTGCTGTAAAATGCTTGATTTCGAGAGTGAGCGAAACTAATGAAAACATTGTTGGGGTAAAACCTAAAGGGAAAGACCTAGCACCAAATCCAATTTGCCATCTGATCTAACTTCTGGAGGCAGTCAAAATGAGCCTTAGAATTCTTCCCTACCTTATTCCTGTGCTGAGATACAGGCTGCTCCAACCTGCTGTAAAATGCTTGATTTCGAGAGTGAGCGAAACTAATGAAAACATTGTTGGGGTAAAACCTAAAGGGAAAGACCTAGCACCAAATCCAATTTGCCATCTGATCTAACTTCTGGAGGCAGTCAAAATGAGCCTTAGAATTCTTCCCTACCTTATTCCTGTGCTGAGATACAGGCTGCTCCAACCTGCTGTAAAATGCTTGATTTCGAGAGTGAGCGAAACTAATGAAAACATTGTTGGGGTAAAACCTAAAGGGAAAGACCTAGCACCAAATCCAATTTGCCATCTGATCTAACTTCTGGAGGCAGTCAAAATGAGCCTTAGAATTCTTCCCTACCTTATTCCTGTGCTGAGATACAGGCTGCTCCAACCTGCTGTAAAATGCTTGATTTCGAGAGTGAGCGAAACTAATGAAAACATTGTTGGGGTAAAACCTAAAGGGAAAGACCTAGCACCAAATCCAATTTGCCATCTGATCTAACTTCTGGAGGCAGTCAAAATGAGCCTTAGAATTCTTCCCTACCTTATTCCTGTGCTGAGATACAGGCTGCTCCAACCTGCTGTAAAATGCTTGATTTCGAGAGTGAGCGAAACTAATGAAAACATTGTTGGGGTAAAACCTAAAGGGAAAGACCTAGCACCAAATCCAATTTGCCATCTGATCTAACTTCTGGAGGCAGTCAAAATGAGCCTTAGAATTCTTCCCTACCTTATTCCTGTGCTGAGATACAGGCTGCTCCAACCTGCTGTAAAATGCTTGATTTCGAGAGTGAGCGAAACTAATGAAAACATTGTTGGGGTAAAACCTAAAGGGAAAGACCTAGCACCAAATCCAATTTGCCATCTGATCTAACTTCTGGAGGCAGTCAAAATGAGCCTTAGAATTCTTCCCTACCTTATTCCTGTGCTGAGATACAGGCTGCTCCAACCTGCTGTAAAATGCTTGATTTCGAGAGTGAGCGAAACTAATGAAAACATTGTTGGGGTAAAACCTAAAGGGAAAGACCTAGCACCAAATCCAATTTGCCATCTGATCTAACTTCTGGAGGCAGTCAAAATGAGCCTTAGAATTCTTCCCTACCTTATTCCTGTGCTGAGATACAGGCTGCTCCAACCTGCTGTAAAATGCTTGATTTCGAGAGTGAGCGAAACTAATGAAAACATTGTTGGGGTAAAACCTAAAGGGAAAGACCTAGCACCAAATCCAATTTGCCATCTGATCTAACTTCTGGAGGCAGTCAAAATGAGCCTTAGAATTCTTCCCTACCTTATTCCTGTGCTGAGATACAGGCTGCTCCAACCTGCTGTAAAATGCTTGATTTCGAGAGTGAGCGAAACTAATGAAAACATTGTTGGGGTAAAACCTAAAGGGAAAGACCTAGCACCAAATCCAATTTGCCATCTGATCTAACTTCTGGAGGCAGTCAAAATGAGCCTTAGAATTCTTCCCTACCTTATTCCTGTGCTGAGATACAGGCTGCTCCAACCTGCTGTAAAATGCTTGATTTCGAGAGTGAGCGAAACTAATGAAAACATTGTTGGGGTAAAACCTAAAGGGAAAGACCTAGCACCAAATCCAATTTGCCATCTGATCTAACTTCTGGAGGCAGTCAAAATGAGCCTTAGAATTCTTCCCTACCTTATTCCTGTGCTGAGATACAGGCTGCTCCAACCTGCTGTAAAATGCTTGATTTCGAGAGTGAGCGAAACTAATGAAAACATTGTTGGGGTAAAACCTAAAGGGAAAGACCTAGCACCAAATCCAATTTGCCATCTGATCTAACTTCTGGAGGCAGTCAAAATGAGCCTTAGAATTCTTCCCTACCTTATTCCTGTGCTGAGATACAGGCTGCTCCAACCTGCTGTAAAATGCTTGATTTCGAGAGTGAGCGAAACTAATGAAAACATTGTTGGGGTAAAACCTAAAGGGAAAGACCTAGCACCAAATCCAATTTGCCATCTGATCTAACTTCTGGAGGCAGTCAAAATGAGCCTTAGAATTCTTCCCTACCTTATTCCTGTGCTGAGATACAGGCTGCTCCAACCTGCTGTAAAATGCTTGATTTCGAGAGTGAGCGAAACTAATGAAAACATTGTTGGGGTAAAACCTAAAGGGAAAGACCTAGCACCAAATCCAATTTGCCATCTGATCTAACTTCTGGAGGCAGTCAAAATGAGCCTTAGAATTCTTCCCTACCTTATTCCTGTGCTGAGATACAGGCTGCTCCAACCTGCTGTAAAATGCTTGATTTCGAGAGTGAGCGAAACTAATGAAAACATTGTTGGGGTAAAACCTAAAGGGAAAGACCTAGCACCAAATCCAATTTGCCATCTGATCTAACTTCTGGAGGCAGTCAAAATGAGCCTTAGAATTCTTCCCTACCTTATTCCTGTGCTGAGATACAGGCTGCTCCAACCTGCTGTAAAATGCTTGATTTCGAGAGTGAGCGAAACTAATGAAAACATTGTTGGGGTAAAACCTAAAGGGAAAGACCTAGCACCAAATCCAATTTGCCATCTGATCTAACTTCTGGAGGCAGTCAAAATGAGCCTTAGAATTCTTCCCTACCTTATTCCTGTGCTGAGATACAGGCTGCTCCAACCTGCTGTAAAATGCTTGATTTCGAGAGTGAGCGAAACTAATGAAAACATTGTTGGGGTAAAACCTAAAGGGAAAGACCTAGCACCAAATCCAATTTGCCATCTGATCTAACTTCTGGAGGCAGTCAAAATGAGCCTTAGAATTCTTCCCTACCTTATTCCTGTGCTGAGATACAGGCTGCTCCAACCTGCTGTAAAATGCTTGATTTCGAGAGTGAGCGAAACTAATGAAAACATTGTTGGGGTAAAACCTAAAGGGAAAGACCTAGCACCAAATCCAATTTGCCATCTGATCTAACTTCTGGAGGCAGTCAAAATGAGCCTTAGAATTCTTCCCTACCTTATTCCTGTGCTGAGATACAGGCTGCTCCAACCTGCTGTAAAATGCTTGATTTCGAGAGTGAGCGAAACTAATGAAAACATTGTTGGGGTAAAACCTAAAGGGAAAGACCTAGCACCAAATCCAATTTGCCATCTGATCTAACTTCTGGAGGCAGTCAAAATGAGCCTTAGAATTCTTCCCTACCTTATTCCTGTGCTGAGATACAGGCTGCTCCAACCTGCTGTAAAATGCTTGATTTCGAGAGTGAGCGAAACTAATGAAAACATTGTTGGGGTAAAACCTAAAGGGAAAGACCTAGCACCAAATCCAATTTGCCATCTGATCTAACTTCTGGAGGCAGTCAAAATGAGCCTTAGAATTCTTCCCTACCTTATTCCTGTGCTGAGATACAGGCTGCTCCAACCTGCTGTAAAATGCTTGATTTCGAGAGTGAGCGAAACTAATGAAAACATTGTTGGGGTAAAACCTAAAGGGAAAGACCTAGCACCAAATCCAATTTGCCATCTGATCTAACTTCTGGAGGCAGTCAAAATGAGCCTTAGAATTCTTCCCTACCTTATTCCTGTGCTGAGATACAGGCTGCTCCAACCTGCTGTAAAATGCTTGATTTCGAGAGTGAGCGAAACTAATGAAAACATTGTTGGGGTAAAACCTAAAGGGAAAGACCTAGCACCAAATCCAATTTGCCATCTGATCTAACTTCTGGAGGCAGTCAAAATGAGCCTTAGAATTCTTCCCTACCTTATTCCTGTGCTGAGATACAGGCTGCTCCAACCTGCTGTAAAATGCTTGATTTCGAGAGTGAGCGAAACTAATGAAAACATTGTTGGGGTAAAACCTAAAGGGAAAGACCTAGCACCAAATCCAATTTGCCATCTGATCTAACTTCTGGAGGCAGTCAAAATGAGCCTTAGAATTCTTCCCTACCTTATTCCTGTGCTGAGATACAGGCTGCTCCAACCTGCTGTAAAATGCTTGATTTCGAGAGTGAGCGAAACTAATGAAAACATTGTTGGGGTAAAACCTAAAGGGAAAGACCTAGCACCAAATCCAATTTGCCATCTGATCTAACTTCTGGAGGCAGTCAAAATGAGCCTTAGAATTCTTCCCTACCTTATTCCTGTGCTGAGATACAGGCTGCTCCAACCTGCTGTAAAATGCTTGATTTCGA
>NW_027143316.1:0-66617 GCF_026170545.1 Melanerpes formicivorus
ATAAGGTAGGGAAGAATTCTAAGGCTCATTTTGACTGCCTCCAGAAGTTAGATCAGATGGCAAATTGGATTTGGTGCTAGGTCTTTCCCTTTAGGTTTTACCCCAACAATGTTTTCATTAGTTTCGCTCACTCTCGAAATCAAGCATTTTACAGCAGGTTGGAGCAGCCTGTATCTCAGCACAGGAATAAGGTAGGGAAGAATTCTAAGGCTCATTTTGACTGCCTCCAGAAGTTAGATCAGATGGCAAATTGGATTTGGTGCTAGGTCTTTCCCTTTAGGTTTTACCCCAACAATGTTTTCATTAGTTTCGCTCACTCTCGAAATCAAGCATTTTACAGCAGGTTGGAGCAGCCTGTATCTCAGCACAGGAATAAGGTAGGGAAGAATTCTAAGGCTCATTTTGACTGCCTCCAGAAGTTAGATCAGATGGCAAATTGGATTTGGTGCTAGGTCTTTCCCTTTAGGTTTTACCCCAACAATGTTTTCATTAGTTTCGCTCACTCTCAAAATCAAGCATTTTACAGTAGGTTGGAGCAGCCTGTATCTCAGCACAGGAATAAGGTTGGGAAGAATTCTAAGGCTCATTTTGACTGCCTCCAGAAGTTAGATCAGATGGCAAATTGGATTTGGTGCTAGGTCTTTCCCTTTAGGTTTTACCCCAACAATGTTTTCATTAGTTTCGCTCACTCTCGAAATCAAGCATTTTACAGCAGGTTGGAGCAGCCAGTATCTCAGCACAGGAATAAGGTAGGGAAGAATTCTAAGGCTCATTTTGACTGCCTCCAGAAGTTAGATCAGATGGCAAATTGGATTTGGTGCTAGGTCTTTCCCTTTAGGTTTTACCCCAACAATGTTTTCATTAGTTTCGCTCACTCTCGAAATCAAGCATTTTACAGCAGGTTGGAGCAGCCTGTATCTCAGCACAGGAATAAGGTAGGGAAGAATTCTAAGGCTCATTTTGACTGCCTCCAGAAGTTAGATCAGATGGCAAATTGGATTTGGTGCTAGGTCTTTCCCTTTAGGTTTTACCCCAACAATGTTTTCATTAGTTTCGCTCACTCTCGAAATCAAGCATTTTACAGCAGGTTGGAGCAGCCTGTATCTCAGCACAGGAATAAGGTAGGGAAGAATTCTAAGGCTCATTTTGACTGCCTCCAGAAGTTAGATCAGATGGCAAATTGGATTTGGTGCTAGGTCTTTCCCTTTAGGTTTTACCCCAACAATGTTTTCATTAGTTTCGCTCACTCTCGAAATCAAGCATTTTACAGCAGGTTGGAGCAGCCTGTATCTCAGCACAGGAATAAGGTAGGGAAGAATTCTAAGGCTCATTTTGACTGCCTCCAGAAGTTAGATCAGATGGCAAATTGGATTTGGTGCTAGGTCTTTCCCTTTAGGTTTTACCCCAACAATGTTTTCATTAGTTTCGCTCACTCTCGAAATCAAGCATTTTACAGCAGGTTGGAGCAGCCTGTATCTCAGCACAGGAATAAGGTAGGGAAGAATTCTAAGGCTCATTTTGACTGCCTCCAGAAGTTAGATCAGATGGCAAATTGGATTTGGTGCTAGGTCTTTCCCTTTAGGTTTTACCCCAACAATGTTTTCATTAGTTTCGCTCACTCTCGAAATCAAGCATTTTACAGCAGGTTGGAGCAGCCTGTATCTCAGCACAGGAATAAGGTAGGGAAGAATTCTAAGGATCATTTTGACTGCCTCCAGAAGTTAGATCAGATGGCAAATTGGATTTGGTGCTAGGTCTTTCCCTTTAGGTTTTACCCCAACAATGTTTTCATTAGTTTCGCTCACTCTCGAAATCAAGCATTTTACAGCAGGTTGGAGCAGCCTGTATCTCAGCACAGGAATAAGGTAGGGAAGAATTCTAAGGATCATTTTGACTGCCTCCAGAAGTTAGATCAGATGGCAAATTGGATTTGGTGCTAGGTCTTTCCCTTTAGGTTTTACCCCAACAATGTTTTCATTAGTTTCGCTCACTCTCGAAATCAAGCATTTTACAGCAGGTTGGAGCAGCCTGTATCTCAGCACAGGAATAAGGTAGGGAAGAATTCTAAGGCTCATTTTGACTGCCTCCAGAAGTTAGATCAGATGGCAAATTGGATTTGGTGCTAGGTCTTTCCCTTTAGGTTTTACCCCAACAATGTTTTCATTAGTTTCGCTCACTCTCGAAATCAAGCATTTTACAGCAGGTTGGAGCAGCCTGTATCTCAGCACAGGAATAAGGTAGGGAAGAATTCTAAGGATCATTTTGACTGCCTCCAGAAGTTAGATCAGATGGCAAATTGGATTTGGTGCTAGGTCTTTCCCTTTAGGTTTTACCCCAACAATGTTTTCATTAGTTTCGCTCACTCTCGAAATCAAGCATTTTACAGCAGGTTGGAGCAGCCTGTATCTCAGCACAGGAATAAGGTAGGGAAGAATTCTAAGGCTCATTTTGACTGCCTCCAGAAGTTAGATCAGATGGCAAATTGGATTTGGTGCTAGGTCTTTCCCTTTAGGTTTTACCCCAACAATGTTTTCATTAGTTTCGCTCACTCTCGAAATCAAGCATTTTACAGCAGGTTGGAGCAGCCTGTATCTCAGCACAGGAATAAGGTAGGGAAGAATTCTAAGGCTCATTTTGACTGCCTCCAGAAGTTAGATCAGATGGCAAATTGGATTTGGTGCTAGGTCTTTCCCTTTAGGTTTTACCCCAACAATGTTTTCATTAGTTTCGCTCACTCTCGAAATCAAGCATTTTACAGCAGGTTGGAGCAGCCTGTATCTCAGCACAGGAATAAGGTAGGGAAGAATTCTAAGGCTCATTTTGACTGCCTCCAGAAGTTAGATCAGATGGCAAATTGGATTTGGTGCTAGGTCTTTCCCTTTAGGTTTTACCCCAACAATGTTTTCATTAGTTTCGCTCACTCTCGAAATCAAGCATTTTACAGCAGGTTGGAGCAGCCTGTATCTCAGCACAGGAATAAGGTAGGGAAGAATTCTAAGGCTCATTTTGACTGCCTCCAGAAGTTAGATCAGATGGCAAATTGGATTTGGTGCTAGGTCTTTCCCTTTAGGTTTTACCCCAACAATGTTTTCATTAGTTTCGCTCACTCTCGAAATCAAGCATTTTACAGCAGGTTGGAGCAGCCTGTATCTCAGCACAGGAATAAGGTAGGGAAGAATTCTAAGGCTCATTTTGACTGCCTCCAGAAGTTAGATCAGATGGCAAATTGGATTTGGTGCTAGGTCTTTCCCTTTAGGTTTTACCCCAACAATGTTTTCATTAGTTTCGCTCACTCTCGAAATCAAGCATTTTACAGCAGGTTGGAGCAGCCTGTATCTCAGCACAGGAATAAGGTAGGGAAGAATTCAAAGGCTCATTTTGACTGCCTCCAGAAGTTAGATCAGATGGCAAATTGGATTTGGTGCTAGGTCTTTCCCTTTAGGTTTTACCCCAACAATGTTTTCATTAGTTTCGCTCACTCTCGAAATCAAGCATTTTACAGCAGGTTGGAGCAGCCTGTATCTCAGCACAGGAATAAGGTAGGGAAGAATTCTAAGGCTCATTTTGACTGCCTCCAGAAGTTAGATCAGATGGCAAATTGGATTTGGTGCTAGGTCTTTCCCTTTAGGTTTTACCCCAACAATGTTTTCATTAGTTTCGCTCACTCTCGAAATCAAGCATTTTACAGCAGGTTGGAGCAGCCTGTATCTCAGCACAGGAATAAGGTAGGGAAGAATTCTAAGGCTCATTTTGACTGCCTCCAGAAGTTAGATCAGATGGCAAATTGGATTTGGTGCTAGGTCTTTCCCTTTAGGTTTTACCCCCAACAATGTTTTCATTAGTTTCGCTCACTCTCGAAATCAAGCATTTTACAGCAGGTTGGAGCAGCCTGTATCTCAGCACAGGAATAAGGTAGGGAAGAATTCTAAGGCTCATTTTGACTGCCTCCAGAAGTTAGATCAGAT
The DNA here is from genome assembly GCF_026170545.1 of Melanerpes formicivorus. Taxonomy (NCBI): domain Eukaryota; kingdom Metazoa; phylum Chordata; class Aves; order Piciformes; family Picidae; genus Melanerpes; species Melanerpes formicivorus. Next base: position 3,966 of record NW_027143316.1, read on the forward strand.
GGCAAATTGGATTTGGTGCTAGGTCTTTCCCTTTAGGTTTTACCCCAACAATGTTTTCATTAGTTTCGCTCACTCTCGAAATCAAGCATTTTACAGCAGGTTGGAGCAGCCTGTATCTCAGCACAGGAATAAGGTAGGGAAGAATTCTAAGGATCATTTTGACTGCCTCCAGAAGTTAGATCAGATGGCAAATTGGATTTGGTGCTAGGTCTTTCCCTTTAGGTTTTACCCCAACAATGTTTTCATTAGTTTCGCTCACTCTCGAAATCAAGCATTTTACAGCAGGTTGGAGCAGCCTGTATCTCAGCACAGGAATAAGGTAGGGAAGAATTCTAAGGATCATTTTGACTGCCTCCAGAAGTTAGATCAGATGGCAAATTGGATTTGGTGCTAGGTCTTTCCCTTTAGGTTTTACCCCAACAATGTTTTCATTAGTTTCGCTCACTCTCGAAATCAAGCATTTTACAGCAGGTTGGAGCAGCCTGTATCTCAGCACAGGAATAAGGTAGGGAAGAATTCTAAGGCTCATTTTGACTGCCTCCAGAAGTTAGATCAGATGGCAAATTGGATTTGGTGCTAGGTCTTTCCCTTTAGGTTTTACCCCAACAATGTTTTCATTAGTTTCGCTCACTCTCGAAATCAAGCATTTTACAGCAGGTTGGAGCAGCCTGTATCTCAGCACAGGAATAAGGTAGGGAAGAATTCTAAGGCTCATTTTGACTGCCTCCAGAAGTTAGATCAGATGGCAAATTGGATTTGGTGCTAGGTCTTTCCCTTTAGGTTTTACCCCAACAATGTTTTCATTAGTTTCGCTCACTCTCGAAATCAAGCATTTTACAGCAGGTTGGAGCAGCCTGTATCTCAGCACAGGAATAAGGTAGGGAAGAATTCTAAGGCTCATTTTGACTGCCTCCAGAAGTTAGATCAGATGGCAAATTGGATTTGGTGCTAGGTCTTTCCCTTTAGGTTTTACCCCAACAATGTTTTCATTAGTTTCGCTCACTCTCGAAATCAAGCATTTTACAGCAGGTTGGAGCAGCCTGTATCTCAGCACAGGAATAAGGTAGGGAAGAATTCTAAGGCTCATTTTGACTGCCTCCAGAAGTTAGATCAGATGGCAAATTGGATTTGGTGCTAGGTCTTTCCCTTTAGGTTTTACCCCAACAATGTTTTCATTAGTTTCGCTCACTCTCAAAATCAAGCATTTTACAGTAGGTTGGAGCAGCCTGTATCTCAGCACAGGAATAAGGTTGGGAAGAATTCTAAGGCTCATTTTGACTGCCTCCAGAAGTTAGATCAGATGGCAAATTGGATTTGGTGCTAGGTCTTTCCCTTTAGGTTTTACCCCAACAATGTTTTCATTAGTTTCGCTCACTCTCGAAATCAAGCATTTTACAGCAGGTTGGAGCAGCCAGTATCTCAGCACAGGAATAAGGTAGGGAAGAATTCTAAGGCTCATTTTGACTGCCTCCAGAAGTTAGATCAGATGGCAAATTGGATTTGGTGCTAGGTCTTTCCCTTTAGGTTTTTACCCCAACAATGTTTTCATTAGTTTCGCTCACTCTCGAAATCAAGCATTTTACAGCAGGTTGGAGCAGCCTGTATCTCAGCACAGGAATAAGGTAGGGAAGAATTCTAAGGCTCATTTTGACTGCCTCCAGAAGTTAGATCAGATGGCAAATTGGATTTGGTGCTAGGTCTTTCCCTTTAGGTTTTACCCCAACAATGTTTTCATTAGTTTCGCTCACTCTCGAAATCAAGCATTTTACAGCAGGTTGGAGCAGCCTGTATCTCAGCACAGGAATAAGGTAGGGAAGAATTCTAAGGCTCATTTTGACTGCCTCCAGAAGTTAGATCAGATGGCAAATTGGATTTGGTGCTAGGTCTTTCCCTTTAGGTTTTACCCCAACAATGTTTTCATTAGTTTCGCTCACTCTCGAAATCAAGCATTTTACAGCAGGTTGGAGCAGCCTGTATCTCAGCACAGGAATAAGGTAGGGAAGAATTCTAAGGATCATTTTGACTGCCTCCAGAAGTTAGATCAGATGGCAAATTGGATTTGGTGCTAGGTCTTTCCCTTTAGGTTTTACCCCAACAATGTTTTCATTAGTTTCGCTCACTCTCGAAATCAAGCATTTTACAGCAGGTTGGAGCAGCCTGTATCTCAGCACAGGAATAAGGTAGGGAAGAATTCTAAGGCTCATTTTGACTGCCTCCAGAAGTTAGATCAGATGGCAAATTGGATTTGGTGCTAGGTCTTTCCCTTTAGGTTTTACCCCAACAATGTTTTCATTAGTTTCGCTCACTCTCGAAATCAAGCATTTTACAGCAGGTTGGAGCAGCCTGTATCTCAGCACAGGAATAAGGTAGGGAAGAATTCTAAGGATCATTTTGACTGCCTCCAGAAGTTAGATCAGATGGCAAATTGGATTTGGTGCTAGGTCTTTCCCTTTAGGTTTTACCCCAACAATGTTTTTCATTAGTTTCGCTCACTCTCGAAATCAAGCATTTTACAGCAGGTTGGAGCAGCCTGTATCTCAGCACAGGAATAAGGTAGGGAAGAATTCTAAGGATCATTTTGACTGCCTCCAGAAGTTAGATCAGATGGCAAATTGGATTTGGTGCTAGGTCTTTCCCTTTAGGTTTTACCCCAACAATGTTTTCATTAGTTTCGCTCACTCTCGAAATCAAGCATTTTACAGCAGGTTGGAGCAGCCTGTATCTCAGCACAGGAATAAGGTAGGGAAGAATTCTAAGGCTCATTTTGACTGCCTCCAGAAGTTAGATCAGATGGCAAATTGGATTTGGTGCTAGGTCTTTCCCTTTAGGTTTTACCCCAACAATGTTTTCATTAGTTTCGCTCACTCTCGAAATCAAGCATTTTACAGCAGGTTGGAGCAGCCTGTATCTCAGCACAGGAATAAGGTAGGGAAGAATTCTAAGGATCATTTTGACTGCCTCCAGAAGTTAGATCAGATGGCAAATTGGATTTGGTGCTAGGTCTTTCCCTTTAGGTTTTACCCCAACAATGTTTTCATTAGTTTCGCTCACTCTCGAAATCAAGCATTTTACAGCAGGTTGGAGCAGCCTGTATCTCAGCACAGGAATAAGGTAGGGAAGAATTCTAAGGCTCATTTTGACTGCCTCCAGAAGTTAGATCAGATGGCAAATTGGATTTGGTGCTAGGTCTTTCCCTTTAGGTTTTACCCCAACAATGTTTTCATTAGTTTCGCTCACTCTCGAAATCAAGCATTTTACAGCAGGTTGGAGCAGCCTGTATCTCAGCACAGGAATAAGGTAGGGAAGAATTCTAAGGCTCATTTTGACTGCCTCCAGAAGTTAGATCAGATGGCAAATTGGATTTGGTGCTAGGTCTTTCCCTTTAGGTTTTACCCCAACAATGTTTTCATTAGTTTCGCTCACTCTCGAAATCAAGCATTTTACAGCAGGTTGGAGCAGCCTGTATCTCAGCACAGGAATAAGGTAGGGAAGAATTCTAAGGCTCATTTTGACTGCCTCCAGAAGTTAGATCAGATGGCAAATTGGATTTGGTGCTAGGTCTTTCCCTTTAGGTTTTACCCCAACAATGTTTTCATTAGTTTCGCTCACTCTCGAAATCAAGCATTTTACAGCAGGTTGGAGCAGCCTGTATCTCAGCACAGGAATAAGGTAGGGAAGAATTCTAAGGCTCATTTTGACTGCCTCCAGAAGTTAGATCAGATGGCAAATTGGATTTGGTGCTAGGTCTTTCCCTTTAGGTTTTACCCCAACAATGTTTTCATTAGTTTCGCTCACTCTCGAAATCAAGCATTTTACAGCAGGTTGGAGCAGCCTGTATCTCAGCACAGGAATAAGGTAGGGAAGAATTCTAAGGCTCATTTTGACTGCCTCCAGAAGTTAGATCAGATGGCAAATTGGATTTGGTGCTAGGTCTTTCCCTTTAGGTTTTACCCCAACAATGTTTTCATTAGTTTCGCTCACTCTCGAAATCAAGCATTTTACAGCAGGTTGGAGCAGCCTGTATCTCAGCACAGGAATAAGGTAGGGAAGAATTCTAAGGCTCATTTTGACTGCCTCCAGAAGTTAGATCAGATGGCAAATTGGATTTGGTGCTAGGTCTTTCCCTTTAGGTTTTACCCCAACAATGTTTTCATTAGTTTCGCTCACTCTCGAAATCAAGCATTTTACAGCAGGTTGGAGCAGCCTGTATCTCAGCACAGGAATAAGGTAGGGAAGAATTCTAAGGCTCATTTTGACTGCCTCCAGAAGTTAGATCAGATGGCAAATTGGATTTGGTGCTAGGTCTTTCCCTTTAGGTTTTACCCCAACAATGTTTTCATTAGTTTCGCTCACTCTCGAAATCAAGCATTTTACAGCAGGTTGGAGCAGCCTGTATCTCAGCACAGGAATAAGGTAGGGAAGAATTCTAAGGCTCATTTTGACTGCCTCCAGAAGTTAGATCAGATGGCAAATTGGATTTGGTGCTAGGTCTTTCCCTTTAGGTTTTACCCCAACAATGTTTTCATTAGTTTCGCTCACTCTCGAAATCAAGCATTTTACAGCAGGTTGGAGCAGCCTGTATCTCAGCACAGGAATAAGGTAGGGAAGAATTCTAAGGCTCATTTTGACTGCCTCCAGAAGTTAGATCAGATGGCAAATTGGATTTGGTGCTAGGTCTTTCCCTTTAGGTTTTACCCCAACAATGTTTTCATTAGTTTCGCTCACTCTCGAAATCAAGCATTTTACAGGAGGTTGGAGCAGCCTGTATCTCAGCACAGGAATAAGGTAGGGGAAGAATTCTAAGGCTCATTTTGACTGCCTCCAGAAGTTAGATCAGATGGCAAATTGGATTTGGTGCTAGGTCTTTCCCTTTAGGTTTTACCCCAACAATGTTTTCATTAGTTTCGCTCACTCTCGAAATCAAGCATTTTACAGCAGGTTGGAGCAGCCTGTATCTCAGCACAGGAATAAGGTAGGGAAGAATTCTAAGGCTCATTTTGACTGCCTCCAGAAGTTAGATCAGATGGCAAATTGGATTTGGTGCTAGGTCTTTCCCTTTAGGTTTTACCCCAACAATGTTTTCATTAGTTTCGCTCACTCTCGAAATCAAGCATTTTACAGCAGGTTGGAGCAGCCTGTATCTCAGCACAGGAATAAGGTAGGGAAGAATTCTAAGGCTCATTTTGACTGCCTCCAGAAGTTAGATCAGATGGCAAATTGGATTTGGTGCTAGGTCTTTCCCTTTAGGTTTTACCCCAACAATGTTTTCATTTGTTTCGCTCACTCTCGAAATCAAGCATTTTACAGCAGGTTGGAGCAGCCTGTATCTCAGCACAGGAATAAGGTAGGGAAGAATTCTAAGGATCATTTTGACTGCCTCCAGAAGTTAGACCAGATGGCAAATTGGATTTGGTGCTAGGTCTTTCCCTTTAGGTTTTACCCCAACAATGTTTTCATTAGTTTCGCTCACTCTCGAAATCAAGCATTTTACAGCAGGTTGGAGCAGCCTGTATCTCAGCACAGGAATAAGGTAGGGAAGAATTCTAAGGCTCATTTTGACTGCCTCCAGAAGTTAGATCAGATGGCAAATTGGATTTGGTGCTAGGTCTTTCCCTTTAGGTTTTACCCCAACAATGTTTTCATTAGTTTCGCTCACTCTCGAAATCAAGCATTTTACAGCAGGTTGGAGCAGCCTGTATCTCAGCACAGGAATAAGGTAGGGAAGAATTCTAAGGATCATTTTGACTGCCTCCAGAAGTTAGATCAGATGGCAAATTGGATTTGGTGCTAGGTCTTTCCCTTTAGGTTTTACCCCAACAATGTTTTCATTAGTTTCGCTCACTCTCGAAATCAAGCATTTTACAGCAGGTTGGAGCAGCCTGTATCTCAGCACAGGAATAAGGTAGGGAAGAATTCTAAGGATCATTTTGACTGCCTCCAGAAGTTAGATCAGATGGCAAATTGGATTTGGTGCTAGGTCTTTCCCTTTAGGTTTTACCCCAACAATGTTTTCATTAGTTTCGCTCACTCTCGAAATCAAGCATTTTACAGCAGGTTGGAGCAGCCTGTATCTCAGCACAGGAATAAGGTAGGGAAGAATTCTAAGGCTCATTTTGACTGCCTCCAGAAGTTAGATCAGATGGCAAATTGGATTTGGTGCTAGGTCTTTCCCTTTAGGTTTTACCCCAACAATGTTTTCATTAGTTTCGCTCACTCTCGAAATCAAGCATTTTACAGCAGGTTGGAGCAGCCTGTATCTCAGCACAGGAATAAGGTAGGGAAGAATTCTAAGGCTCATTTTGACTGCCTCCAGAAGTTAGATCAGATGGCAAATTGGATTTGGTGCTAGGTCTTTCCCTTTAGGTTTTACCCCAACAATGTTTTCATTAGTTTCGCTCACTCTCGAAATCAAGCATTTTACAGCAGGTTGGAGCAGCCTGTATCTCAGCACAGGAATAAGGTAGGGAAGAATTCTAAGGCTCATTTTGACTGCCTCCAGAAGTTAGATCAGATGGCAAATTGGATTTGGTGCTAGGTCTTTCCCTTTAGGTTTTACCCCAACAATGTTTTCATTAGTTTCGCTCACTCTCGAAATCAAGCATTTTACAGCAGGTTGGAGCAGCCTGTATCTCAGCACAGGAATAAGGTAGGGAAGAATTCTAAGGCTCATTTTGACTGCCTCCAGAAGTTAGATCAGATGGCAAATTGGATTTGGTGCTAGGTCTTTCCCTTTAGGTTTTACCCCAACAATGTTTTCATTAGTTTCGCTCACTCTCGAAATCAAGCATTTTACAGGAGGTTGGAGCAGCCTGTATCTCAGCACAGGAATAAGGTAGGGAAGAATTCTAAGGCTCATTTTGACTGCCTCCAGAAGTTAGATCAGATGGCAAATTGGATTTGGTGCTAGGTCTTTCCCTTTAGGTTTTACCCCAACAATGTTTTCATTAGTTTCGCTCACTCTCGAAATCAAGCATTTTACAGCAGGTTGGAGCAGCCTGTATCTCAGCACAGGAATAAGGTAGGGAAGAATTCTAAGGCTCATTTTGACTGCCTCCAGAAGTTAGATCAGATGGCAAATTGGATTTGGTGCTAGGTCTTTCCCTTTAGGTTTTACCCCAACAATGTTTTCATTAGTTTCGCTCACTCTCGAAATCAAGCATTTTACAGCAGGTTGGAGCAGCCTGTATCTCAGCACAGGAATAAGGTAGGGAAGAATTCTAAGGATCATTTTGACTGCCTCCAGAAGTTAGATCAGATGGCAAATTGGATTTGGTGCTAGGTCTTTCCCTTTAGGTTTTACCCCAACAATGTTTTCATTAGTTTCGCTCACTCTCGAAATCAAGCATTTTACAGCAGGTTGGAGCAGCCTGTATCTCAGCACAGGAATAAGGTAGGGAAGAATTCTAAGGATCATTTTGACTGCCTCCAGAAGTTAGATCAGATGGCAAATTGGATTTGGTGCTAGGTCTTTCCCTTTAGGTTTTACCCCAACAATGTTTTCATTAGTTTCGCTCACTCTCGAAATCAAGCATTTTACAGCAGGTTGGAGCAGCCTGTATCTCAGCACAGGAATAAGGTAGGGAAGAATTCTAAGGCTCATTTTGACTGCCTCCAGAAGTTAGATCAGATGGCAAATTGGATTTGGTGCTAGGTCTTTCCCTTTAGGTTTTACCCCAACAATGTTTTCATTAGTTTCGCTCACTCTCGAAATCAAGCATTTTACAGCAGGTTGGAGCAGCCTGTATCTCAGCACAGGAATAAGGTAGGGAAGAATTCCAAGGCTCATTTTGACTGCCTCCAGAAGTTAGATCAGATGGCAAATTGGATTTGGTGCTAGGTCTTTCCCTTTAGGTTTTACCCCAACAATGTTTTCATTAGTTTCGCTCACTCTCGAAATCAAGCATTTTACAGCAGGTTGGAGCAGCCTGTATCTCAGCACAGGAATAAGGTAGGGAAGAATTCTAAGGCTCATTTTGACTGCCTCCAGAAGTTAGATCAGATGGCAAATTGGATTTGGTGCTAGGTCTTTCCCTTTAGGTTTTACCCCAACAATGTTTTCATTAGTTTCGCTCACTCTCGAAATCAAGCATTTTACAGCAGGTTGGAGCAGCCTGTATCTCAGCACAGGAATAAGGTAGGGAAGAATTCTAAGGCTCATTTTGACTGCCTCCAGAAGTTAGATCAGATGGCAAATTGGATTTGGTGCTAGGTCTTTCCCTTTAGGTTTTACCCCAACAATGTTTTCATTAGTTTCGCTCACTCTCGAAATCAAGCATTTTACAGCAGGTTGGAGCAGCCTGTATCTCAGCACAGGAATAAGGTAGGGAAGAATTCTAAGGATCATTTTGACTGCCTCCAGAAGTTAGATCAGATGGCAAATTGGATTTGGTGCTAGGTCTTTCCCTTTAGGTTTTACCCCAACAATGTTTTCATTAGTTTCGCTCACTCTCGAAATCAAGCATTTTACAGCAGGTTGGAGCAGCCTGTATCTCAGCACAGGAATAAGGTAGGGAAGAATTCTAAGGCTCATTTTGACTGCCTCCAGAAGTTAGATCAGATGGCAAATTGGATTTGGTGCTAGGTCTTTCCCTTTAGGTTTTACCCCAACAATGTTTTCATTAGTTTCGCTCACTCTCGAAATCAAGCATTTTACAGCAGGTTGGAGCAGCCTGTATCTCAGCACAGGAATAAGGTAGGGAAGAATTCTAAGGATCATTTTGACTGCCTCCAGAAGTTAGATCAGATGGCAAATTGGATTTGGTGCTAGGTCTTTCCCTTTAGGTTTTACCCCAACAATGTTTTCATTAGTTTCGCTCACTCTCGAAATCAAGCATTTTACAGCAGGTTGGAGCAGCCTGTATCTCAGCACAGGAATAAGGTAGGGAAGAATTCTAAGGATCATTTTGACTGCCTCCAGAAGTTAGATCAGATGGCAAATTGGATTTGGTGCTAGGTCTTTCCCTTTAGGTTTTACCCCAACAATGTTTTCATTAGTTTCGCTCACTCTCGAAATCAAGCATTTTACAGCAGGTTGGAGCAGCCTGTATCTCAGCACAGGAATAAGGTAGGGAAGAATTCTAAGGATCATTTTGACTGCCTCCAGAAGTTAGATCAGATGGCAAATTGGATTTGGTGCTAGGTCTTTCCCTTTAGGTTTTACCCCAACAATGTTTTCATTAGTTTCGCTCACTCTCGAAATCAAGCATTTTACAGCAGGTTGGAGCAGCCTGTATCTCAGCACAGGAATAAGGTAGGGAAGAATTCCAAGGCTCATTTTGACTGCCTCCAGAAGTTAGATCAGATGGCAAATTGGATTTGGTGCTAGGTCTTTCCCTTTAGGTTTTACCCCAACAATGTTTTCATTAGTTTCGCTCACTCTCGAAATCAAGCATTTTACAGCAGGTTGGAGCAGCCTGTATCTCAGCACAGGAATAAGGTAGGGAAGAATTCTAAGGCTCATTTTGACTGCCTCCAGAAGTTAGATCAGATGGCAAATTGGATTTGGTGCTAGGTCTTTCCCTTTAGGTTTTACCCCAACAATGTTTTCATTAGTTTCGCTCACTCTCGAAATCAAGCATTTTACAGCAGGTTGGAGCAGCCTGTATCTCAGCACAGGAATAAGGTAGGGAAGAATTCTAAGGATCATTTTGACTGCCTCCAGAAGTTAGATCAGATGGCAAATTGGATTTGGTGCTAGGTCTTTCCCTTTAGGTTTTACCCCAACAATGTTTTCATTAGTTTCGCTCACTCTCGAAATCAAGCATTTTACAGCAGGTTGGAGCAGCCTGTATCTCAGCACAGGAATAAGGTAGGGAAGAATTCTAAGGATCATTTTGACTGCCTCCAGAAGTTAGATCAGATGGCAAATTGGATTTGGTGCTAGGTCTTTCCCTTTAGGTTTTACCCCAACAATGTTTTCATTAGTTTCGCTCACTCTCGAAATCAAGCATTTTACAGCAGGTTGGAGCAGCCTGTATCTCAGCACAGGAATAAGGTAGGGAAGAATTCTAAGGCTCATTTTGACTGCCCTCCAGAAGTTAGATCAGATGGCAAATTGGATTTGGTGCTAGGTCTTTCCCTTTAGGTTTTACCCCAACAATGTTTTCATTAGTTTCGCTCACTCTCGAAATCAAGCATTTTACAGCAGGTTGGAGCAGCCTGTATCTCAGCACAGGAATAAGGTAGGGAAGAATTCTAAGGATCATTTTGACTGCCTCCAGAAGTTAGATCAGATGGCAAATTGGATTTGGTGCTAGGTCTTTCCCTTTAGGTTTTACCCCAACAATGTTTTCATTAGTTTCGCTCACTCTCGAAATCAAGCATTTTACAGCAGGTTGGAGCAGCCTGTATCTCAGCACAGGAATAAGGTAGGGAAGAATTCTAAGGCTCATTTTGACTGCCTCCAGAAGTTAGATCAGATGGCAAATTGGATTTGGTGCTAGGTCTTTCCCTTTAGGTTTTACCCCAACAATGTTTTCATTAGTTTCGCTCACTCTCGAAATCAAGCATTTTACAGCAGGTTGGAGCAGCCTGTATCTCAGCACAGGAATAAGGTAGGGAAGAATTCTAAGGCTCATTTTGACTGCCTCCAGAAGTTAGATCAGATGGCAAATTGGATTTGGTGCTAGGTCTTTCCCTTTAGGTTTTACCCCAACAATGTTTTCATTAGTTTCGCTCACTCTCGAAATCAAGCATTTTACAGCAGGTTGGAGCAGCCTGTATCTCAGCACAGGAATAAGGTAGGGAAGAATTCTAAGGCTCATTTTGACTGCCTCCAGAAGTTAGATCAGATGGCAAATTGGATTTGGTGCTAGGTCTTTCCCTTTAGGTTTTACCCCAACAATGTTTTCATTAGTTTCGCTCACTCTCGAAATCAAGCATTTTACAGCAGGTTGGAGCAGCCTGTATCTCAGCACAGGAATAAGGTAGGGAAGAATTCCAAGGCTCATTTTGACTGCCTCCAGAAGTTAGATCAGATGGCAAATTGGATTTGGTGCTAGGTCTTTCCCTTTAGGTTTTTACCCCAACAATGTTTTCATTAGTTTCGCTCACTCTCGAAATCAAGCATTTTACGGCAGGTTGGAGCAGCCTGTATCTCAGCACAGGAATAAGGTAGGGAAGAATTCTAAGGCTCATTTTGACTGCCTCCAGAAGTTAGATCAGATGGCAAATTGGATTTGGTGCTAGGTCTTTCCCTTTAGGTTTTACCCCAACAATGTTTTCATTAGTTTCGCTCACTCTCGAAATCAAGCATTTTACAGCAGGTTGGAGCAGCCTGTATCTCAGCACAGGAATAAGGTAGGGAAGAATTCTAAGGCTCATTTTGACTGCCTCCAGAAGTTAGATCAGATGGCAAATTGGATTTGGTGCTAGGTCTTTCCCTTTAGGTTTTACCCCAACAATGTTTTCATTAGTTTCGCTCACTCTCGAAATCAAGCATTTTACAGCAGGTTGGAGCAGCCTGTATCTCAGCACAGGAATAAGGTAGGGAAGAATTCTAAGGATCATTTTGACTGCCTCCAGAAGTTAGATCAGATGGCAAATTGGATTTGGTGCTAGGTCTTTCCCTTTAGGTTTTACCCCAACAATGTTTTCATTAGTTTCGCTCACTCTCGAAATCAAGCATTTTACAGCAGGTTGGAGCAGCCTGTATCTCAGCACAGGAATAAGGTAGGGAAGAATTCTAAGGCTCATTTTGACTGCCTCCAGAAGTTAGATCAGATGGCAAATTGGATTTGGTGCTAGGTCTTTCCCTTTAGGTTTTACCCCAACAATGTTTTCATTAGTTTCGCTCACTCTCGAAATCAAGCATTTTACAGCAGGTTGGAGCAGCCTGTATCTCAGCACAGGAATAAGGTAGGGAAGAATTCTAAGGATCATTTTGACTGCCTCCAGAAGTTAGATCAGATGGCAAATTGGATTTGGTGCTAGGTCTTTCCCTTTAGGTTTTACCCCAACAATGTTTTCATTAGTTTCGCTCACTCTCGAAATCAAGCATTTTACAGCAGGTTGGAGCAGCCTGTATCTCAGCACAGGAATAAGGTAGGGAAGAATTCTAAGGATCATTTTGACTGCCTCCAGAAGTTAGATCAGATGGCAAATTGGATTTGGTGCTAGGTCTTTCCCTTTAGGTTTTACCCCAACAATGTTTTCATTAGTTTCGCTCACTCTCGAAATCAAGCATTTTACAGCAGGTTGGAGCAGCCTGTATCTCAGCACAGGAATAAGGTAGGGAAGAATTCTAAGGATCATTTTGACTGCCTCCAGAAGTTAGATCAGATGGCAAATTGGATTTGGTGCTAGGTCTTTCCCTTTAGGTTTTACCCCAACAATGTTTTCATTAGTTTCGCTCACTCTCGAAATCAAGCATTTTACAGCAGGTTGGAGCAGCCTGTATCTCAGCACAGGAATAAGGTAGGGAAGAATTCCAAGGCTCATTTTGACTGCCTCCAGAAGTTAGATCAGATGGCAAATTGGATTTGGTGCTAGGTCTTTCCCTTTAGGTTTTACCCCAACAATGTTTTCATTAGTTTCGCTCACTCTCGAAATCAAGCATTTTACAGCAGGTTGGAGCAGCCTGTATCTCAGCACAGGAATAAGGTAGGGAAGAATTCTAAGGCTCATTTTGACTGCCTCCAGAAGTTAGATCAGATGGCAAATTGGATTTGGTGCTAGGTCTTTCCCTTTAGGTTTTACCCCAACAATGTTTTCATTAGTTTCGCTCACTCTCGAAATCAAGCATTTTACAGCAGGTTGGAGCAGCCTGTATCTCAGCACAGGAATAAGGTAGGGAAGAATTCTAAGGATCATTTTGACTGCCTCCAGAAGTTAGATCAGATGGCAAATTGGATTTGGTGCTAGGTCTTTCCCTTTAGGTTTTACCCCAACAATGTTTTCATTAGTTTCGCTCACTCTCGAAATCAAGCATTTTACAGCAGGTTGGAGCAGCCTGTATCTCAGCACAGGAATAAGGTAGGGAAGAATTCTAAGGATCATTTTGACTGCCTCCAGAAGTTAGATCAGATGGCAAATTGGATTTGGTGCTAGGTCTTTCCCTTTAGGTTTTACCCCAACAATGTTTTCATAGTTTCGCTCACTCTCGAAATCAAGCATTTTACAGCAGGTTGGAGCAGCCTGTATCTCAGCACAGGAATAAGGTAGGGAAGAATTCTAAGGCTCATTTTGACTGCCTCCAGAAGTTAGATCAGATGGCAAATTGGATTTGGTGCTAGGTCTTTCCCTTTAGGTTTTACCCCAACAATGTTTTCATTAGTTTCGCTCACTCTCGAAATCAAGCATTTTACAGCAGGTTGGAGCAGCCTGTATCTCAGCACAGGAATAAGGTAGGGAAGAATTCTAAGGATCATTTTGACTGCCTCCAGAAGTTAGATCAGATGGCAAATTGGATTTGGTGCTAGGTCTTTCCCTTTAGGTTTTACCCCAACAATGTTTTCATTAGTTTCGCTCACTCTCGAAATCAAGCATTTTACAGCAGGTTGGAGCAGCCTGTATCTCAGCACAGGAATAAGGTAGGGAAGAATTCTAAGGCTCATTTTGACTGCCTCCAGAAGTTAGATCAGATGGCAAATTGGATTTGGTGCTAGGTCTTTCCCTTTAGGTTTTACCCCAACAATGTTTTCATTAGTTTCGCTCACTCTCGAAATCAAGCATTTTACAGCAGGTTGGAGCAGCCTGTATCTCAGCACAGGAATAAGGTAGGGAAGAATTCTAAGGCTCATTTTGACTGCCTCCAGAAGTTAGATCAGATGGCAAATTGGATTTGGTGCTAGGTCTTTCCCTTTAGGTTTTACCCCAACAATGTTTTCATTAGTTTCGCTCACTCTCGAAATCAAGCATTTTACAGCAGGTTGGAGCAGCCTGTATCTCAGCACAGGAATAAGGTAGGGAAGAATTCTAAGGCTCATTTTGACTGCCTCCAGAAGTTAGATCAGATGGCAAATTGGATTTGGTGCTAGGTCTTTCCCTTTAGGTTTTACCCCAACAATGTTTTCATTAGTTTCGCTCACTCTCGAAATCAAGCATTTTACAGCAGGTTGGAGCAGCCTGTATCTCAGCACAGGAATAAGGTAGGGAAGAATTCTAAGGCTCATTTTGACTGCCTCCAGAAGTTAGATCAGATGGCAAATTGGATTTGGTGCTAGGTCTTTCCCTTTAGGTTTTACCCCAACAATGTTTTCATTAGTTTCGCTCACTCTCGAACTCAAGCATTTTACAGCAGGTTGGAGCAGCCTGTATCTCAGCACAGGAATAAGGTAGGGAAGAATTCTAAGGCTCATTTTGACTGCCTCCAGAAGTTAGATCAGATGGCAAATTGGATTTGGTGCTAGGTCTTTCCCTTTAGGTTTTACCCCAACAATGTTTTCATTAGTTTCGCTCACTCTCGAAATCAAGCATTTTACAGCAGGTTGGAGCAGCCTGTATCTCAGCACAGGAATAAGGTAGGGAAGAATTCTAAGGCTCATTTTGACTGCCTCCAGAAGTTAGATCAGATGGCAAATTGGATTTGGTGCTAGGTCTTTCCCTTTAGGTTTTACCCCAACAATGTTTTCATTAGTTTCGCTCACTCTCGAAATCAAGCATTTTACAGCAGGTTGGAGCAGCCTGTATCTCAGCACAGGAATAAGGTAGGGAAGAATTCTAAGGCTCATTTTGACTGCCTCCAGAAGTTAGATCAGATGGCAAATTGGATTTGGTGTTAGGTCTTTCCCTTTAGGTTTTACCCCAACAATGTTTTCATTAGTTTCGCTCACTCTCGAAATCAAGCATTTTACAGCAGGTTGGAGCAGCCTGTATCTCAGCACAGGAATAAGGTAGGGAAGAATTCTAAGGCTCATTTTGACTGCCTCCAGAAGTTAGACCAGATGGCAAATTGGATTTGGTGCTAGGTCTTTCCCTTTAGGTTTTACCCCAACAATGTTTTCATTAGTTTCGCTCACTCTCGAAATCAAGCATTTTACAGCAGGTTGGAGCAGCCTGTATCTCAGCACAGGAATAAGGTAGGGAAGAATTCTAAGGATCATTTTGACTGCCTCCAGAAGTTAGATCAGATGGCAAATTGGATTTGGTGCTAGGTCTTTCCCTTTAGGTTTTACCCCAACAATGTTTTCATTAGTTTCGCTCACTCTCGAAATCAAGCATTTTACAGCAGGTTGGAGCAGCCTGTATCTCAGCACAGGAATAAGGTAGGGAAGAATTCTAAGGATCATTTTGACTGCCTCCAGAAGTTAGATCAGATGGCAAATTGGATTTGGTGCTAGGTCTTTCCCTTTAGGTTTTACCCCAACAATGTTTTCATTAGTTTCGCTCACTCTCGAAATCAAGCATTTTACAGCAGGTTGGAGCAGCCTGTATCTCAGCACAGGAATAAGGTAGGGAAGAATTCTAAGGATCATTTTGACTGCCTCCAGAAGTTAGATCAGATGGCAAATTGGATTTGGTGCTAGGTCTTTCCCTTTAGGTTTTACCCCAACAATGTTTTCATTAGTTTCGCTCACTCTCGAAATCAAGCATTTTACAGCAGGTTGGAGCAGCCTGTATCTCAGCACAGGAATAAGGTAGGGAAGAATTCTAAGGCTCATTTTGACTGCCTCCAGAAGTTAGATCAGATGGCAAATTGGATTTGGTGCTAGGTCTTTCCCTTTAGGTTTTACCCCAACAATGTTTTCATTAGTTTCGCTCACTCTCGAAATCAAGCATTTTACAGCAGGTTGGAGCAGCCTGTATCTCAGCACAGGAATAAGGTAGGGAAGAATTCTAAGGCTCATTTTGACTGCCTCCAGAAGTTAGATCAGATGGCAAATTGGATTTGGTGCTAGGTCTTTCCCTTTAGGTTTTACCCCAACAATGTTTTCATTAGTTTCGCTCACTCTCGAAATCAAGCATTTTACAGCAGGTTGGAGCAGCCTGTATCTCAGCACAGGAATAAGGTAGGGAAGAATTCTAAGGCTCATTTTGACTGCCTCCAGAAGTTAGATCAGATGGCAAATTGGATTTGGTGCTAGGTCTTTCCCTTTAGGTTTTACCCCAACAATGTTTTCATTAGTTTCGCTCACTCTCGAAATCAAGCATTTTACAGCAGGTTGGAGCAGCCTGTATCTCAGCACAGGAATAAGGTAGGGAAGAATTCTAAGGCTCATTTTGACTGCCTCCAGAAGTTAGATCAGATGGCAAATTGGATTTGGTGCTAGGTCTTTCCCTTTAGGTTTTACCCCAACAATGTTTTCATTAGTTTCGCTCACTCTCGAAATCAAGCATTTTACAGCAGGTTGGAGCAGCCTGTATCTCAGCACAGGAATAAGGTAGGGAAGAATTCTAAGGCTCATTTTGAATGCCTCCAGAAGTTAGATCAGATAGCAAATTGGATTTGGTGCTAGGTCTTTCCCTTTAGGTTTTACCCCAACAATGTTTTCATTAGTTTCGCTCACTCTCGAAATCAAGCATTTTACAGCAGGTTGGAGCAGCCTGTATCTCAGCACAGGAATAAGGTAGGGAAGAATTCTAAGGCTCATTTTGACTGCCTCCAGAAGTTAGATCAGATGGCAAATTGGATTTGGTGCTAGGTCTTTCCCTTTAGGTTTTACCCCAACAATGTTTTCATTAGTTTCGCTCACTCTCGAAATCAAGCATTTTACAGCAGGTTGGAGCAGCCTGTATCTCAGCACAGGAATAAGGTAGGGAAGAATTCTAAGGATCATTTTGACTGCCTCCAGAAGTTAGATCAGATGGCAAATTGGATTTGGTGCTAGGTCTTTCCCTTTAGGTTTTACCCCAACAATGTTTTCATTAGTTTCGCTCACTCTCGAAATCAAGCATTTTACAGCAGGTTGGAGCAGCCTGTATCTCAGCACAGGAATAAGGTAGGGAAGAATTCTAAGGCTCATTTTGACTGCCTCCAGAAGTTAGATCAGATGGCAAATTGGATTTGGTGTTAGGTCTTTCCCTTTAGGTTTTACCCCAACAATGTTTTCATTAGTTTCGCTCACTCTCGAAATCAAGCATTTTACAGCAGGTTGGAGCAGCCTGTATCTCAGCACAGGAATAAGGTAGGGAAGAATTCTAAGGATCATTTTGACTGCCTCCAGAAGTTAGACCAGATGGCAAATTGGATTTGGTGCTAGGTCTTTCCCTTTAGGTTTTACCCCAACAATGTTTTCATTAGTTTCGCTCACTCTCGAAATCAAGCATTTTACAGCAGGTTGGAGCAGCCTGTATCTCAGCACAGGAATAAGGTAGGGAAGAATTCTAAGGCTCATTTTGACTGCCTCCAGAAGTTAGATCAGATGGCAAATTGGATTTGGTGCTAGGTCTTTCCCTTTAGGTTTTACCCCAACAATGTTTTCATTAGTTTCGCTCACTCTCGAAATCAAGCATTTTACAGCAGGTTGGAGCAGCCTGTATCTCAGCACAGGAATAAGGTAGGGAAGAATTCTAAGGATCATTTTGACTGCCTCCAGAAGTTAGATCAGATGGCAAATTGGATTTGGTGCTAGGTCTTTCCCTTTAGGTTTTACCCCAACAATGTTTTCATTAGTTTCGCTCACTCTCGAAATCAAGCATTTTACAGCAGGTTGGAGCAGCCTGTATCTCAGCACAGGAATAAGGTAGGGAAGAATTCTAAGGATCATTTTGACTGCCTCCAGAAGTTAGATCAGATGGCAAATTGGATTTGGTGCTAGGTCTTTCCCTTTAGGTTTTACCCCAACAATGTTTTCATTAGTTTCGCTCACTCTCGAAATCAAGCATTTTACAGCAGGTTGGAGCAGCCTGTATCTCAGCACAGGAATAAGGTAGGGAAGAATTCTAAGGCTCATTTTGACTGCCTCCAGAAGTTAGATCAGATGGCAAATTGGATTTGGTGCTAGGTCTTTCCCTTTAGGTTTTACCCCAACAATGTTTTCATTAGTTTCGCTCACTCTCGAAATCAAGCATTTTACAGCAGGTTGGAGCAGCCTGTATCTCAGCACAGGAATAAGGTAGGGAAGAATTCTAAGGCTCATTTTGACTGCCTCCAGAAGTTAGATCAGATGGCAAATTGGATTTGGTGCTAGGTCTTTCCCTTTAGGTTTTACCCCAACAATGTTTTCATTAGTTTCGCTCACTCTCGAAATCAAGCATTTTACAGCAGGTTGGAGCAGCCTGTATCTCAGCACAGGAATAAGGTAGGGAAGAATTCTAAGGCTCATTTTGACTGCCTCCAGAAGTTAGATCAGATGGCAAATTGGATTTGGTGCTAGGTCTTTCCCTTTAGGTTTTACCCCAACAATGTTTTCATTAGTTTCGCTCACTCTCGAAATCAAGCATTTTACAGCAGGTTGGAGCAGCCTGTATCTCAGCACAGGAATAAGGTAGGGAAGAATTCTAAGGCTCATTTTGACTGCCTCCAGAAGTTAGATCAGATGGCAAATTGGATTTGGTGCTAGGTCTTTCCCTTTAGGTTTTACCCCAACAATGTTTTCATTAGTTTCGCTCACTCTCGAAATCAAGCATTTTACAGCAGGTTGGAGCAGCCTGTATCTCAGCACAGGAATAAGGTAGGGAAGAATTCTAAGGCTCATTTTGAATGCCTCCAGAAGTTAGATCAGATAGCAAATTGGATTTGGTGCTAGGTCTTTCCCTTTAGGTTTTACCCCAACAATGTTTTCATTAGTTTCGCTCACTCTCGAAATCAAGCATTTTACAGCAGGTTGGAGCAGCCTGTATCTCAGCACAGGAATAAGGTAGGGAAGAATTCTAAGGCTCATTTTGACTGCCTCCAGAAGTTAGATCAGATGGCAAATTGGATTTGGTGCTAGGTCTTTCCCTTTAGGTTTTACCCCAACAATGTTTTCATTAGTTTCGCTCACTCTCGAAATCAAGCATTTTACAGCAGGTTGGAGCAGCCTGTATCTCAGCACAGGAATAAGGTAGGGAAGAATTCTAAGGATCATTTTGACTGCCTCCAGAAGTTAGATCAGATGGCAAATTGGATTTGGTGCTAGGTCTTTCCCTTTAGGTTTTACCCCAACAATGTTTTCATTAGTTTCGCTCACTCTCGAAATCAAGCATTTTACAGCAGGTTGGAGCAGCCTGTATCTCAGCACAGGAATAAGGTAGGGAAGAATTCTAAGGCTCATTTTGACTGCCTCCAGAAGTTAGATCAGATGGCAAATTGGATTTGGTGCTAGGTCTTTCCCTTTAGGTTTTACCCCAACAATGTTTTCATTAGTTTCGCTCACTCTCGAAATCAAGCATTTTACAGCAGGTTGGAGCAGCCTGTATCTCAGCACAGGAATAAGGTAGGGAAGAATTCTAAGGATCATTTTGACTGCCTCCAGAAGTTAGATCAGATGGCAAATTGGATTTGGTGCTAGGTCTTTCCCTTTAGGTTTTACCCCAACAATGTTTTCATTAGTTTCGCTCACTCTCGAAATCAAGCATTTTACAGCAGGTTGGAGCAGCCTGTATCTCAGCACAGGAATAAGGTAGGGAAGAATTCTAAGGCTCATTTTGACTGCCTCCAGAAGTTAGATCAGATGGCAAATTGGATTTGGTGCTAGGTCTTTCCCTTTAGGTTTTACCCCAACAATGTTTTCATTAGTTTCGCTCACTCTCGAAATCAAGCATTTTACAGCAGGTTGGAGCAGCCTGTATCTCAGCACAGGAATAAGGTAGGGAAGAATTCTAAGGATCATTTTGACTGCCTCCAGAAGTTAGACCAGATGGCAAATTGGATTTGGTGCTAGGTCTTTCCCTTTAGGTTTTACCCCAACAATGTTTTCATTAGTTTCGCTCACTCTCGAAATCAAGCATTTTACAGCAGGTTGGAGCAGCCTGTATCTCAGCACAGGAATAAGGTAGGGAAGAATTCTAAGGCTCATTTTGACTGCCTCCAGAAGTTAGATCAGATGGCAAATTGGATTTGGTGCTAGGTCTTTCCCTTTAGGTTTTACCCCAACAATGTTTTCATTAGTTTCGCTCACTCTCGAAATCAAGCATTTTACAGCAGGTTGGAGCAGCCTGTATCTCAGCACAGGAATAAGGTAGGGAAGAATTCTAAGGCTCATTTTGACTGCCTCCAGAAGTTAGATCAGATGGCAAATTGGATTTGGTGCTAGGTCTTTCCCTTTAGGTTTTACCCCAACAATGTTTTCATTAGTTTCGCTCACTCTCGAAATCAAGCATTTTACAGCAGGTTGGAGCAGCCTGTATCTCAGCACAGGAATAAGGTAGGGAAGAATTCTAAGGATCATTTTGACTGCCTCCAGAAGTTAGATCAGATGGCAAATTGGATTTGGTGCTAGGTCTTTCCCTTTAGGTTTTACCCCAACAATGTTTTCATTAGTTTCGCTCACTCTCGAAATCAAGCATTTTACAGCAGGTTGGAGCAGCCTGTATCTCAGCACAGGAATAAGGTAGGGAAGAATTCTAAGGATCATTTTGACTGCCTCCAGAAGTTAGATCAGATGGCAAATTGGATTTGGTGCTAGGTCTTTCCCTTTAGGTTTTACCCCAACAATGTTTTCATTAGTTTCGCTCACTCTCGAAATCAAGCATTTTACAGCAGGTTGGAGCAGCCTGTATCTCAGCACAGGAATAAGGTAGGGAAGAATTCTAAGGCTCATTTTGACTGCCTCCAGAAGTTAGATCAGATGGCAAATTGGATTTGGTGCTAGGTCTTTCCCTTTAGGTTTTACCCCAACAATGTTTTCATTAGTTTCGCTCACTCTCGAAATCAAGCATTTTACAGCAGGTTGGAGCAGCCTGTATCTCAGCACAGGAATAAGGTAGGGAAGAATTCCAAGGCTCATTTTGACTGCCTCCAGAAGTTAGATCAGATGGCAAATTGGATTTGGTGCTAGGTCTTTCCCTTTAGGTTTTACCCCAACAATGTTTTCATTAGTTTCGCTCACTCTCGAAATCAAGCATTTTACAGCAGGTTGGAGCAGCCTGTATCTCAGCACAGGAATAAGGTAGGGAAGAATTCTAAGGCTCATTTTGACCTGCCTCCAGAAGTTAGATCAGATGGCAAATTGGATTTGGTGCTAGGTCTTTCCCTTTAGGTTTTACCCCAACAATGTTTTCATTAGTTTCGCTCACTCTCGAAATCAAGCATTTTACAGCAGGTTGGAGCAGCCTGTATCTCAGCACAGGAATAAGGTAGGGAAGAATTCTAAGGCTCATTTTGACTGCCTCCAGAAGTTAGATCAGATGGCAAATTGGATTTGGTGCTAGGTCTTTCCCTTTAGGTTTTACCCCAACAATGTTTTCATTAGTTTCGCTCACTCTCGAAATCAAGCATTTTACAGCAGGTTGGAGCAGCCTGTATCTCAGCACAGGAATAAGGTAGGGAAGAATTCTAAGGCTCATTTTGACTGCCTCCAGAAGTTAGATCAGATGGCAAATTGGATTTGGTGCTAGTCTTTCCCTTTAGGTTTTACCCCAACAATGTTTTCATTAGTTTCGCTCACTCTCGAAATCAAGCATTTTACAGCAGGTTGGAGCAGCCTGTATCTCAGCACAGGAATAAGGTAGGGAAGAATTCTAAGGATCATTTTGACTGCCTCCAGAAGTTAGATCAGATGGCAAATTGGATTTGGTGCTAGGTCTTTCCCTTTAGGTTTTACCCCAACAATGTTTTCATTAGTTTCGCTCACTCTCGAAATCAAGCATTTTACAGCAGGTTGGAGCAGCCTGTATCTCAGCACAGGAATAAGGTAGGGAAGAATTCTAAGGCTCATTTTGACTGCCTCCAGAAGTTAGATCAGATGGCAAATTGGATTTGGTGCTAGGTCTTTCCCTTTAGGTTTTACCCCAACAATGTTTTCATTAGTTTCGCTCACTCTCGAAATCAAGCATTTTACAGCAGGTTGGAGCAGCCTGTATCTCAGCACAGGAATAAGGTAGGGAAGAATTCTAAGGCTCATTTTGACTGCCTCCAGAAGTTAGATCAGATGGCAAATTGGATTTGGTGCTAGGTCTTTCCCTTTAGGTTTTACCCCAACAATGTTTTCATTAGTTTCGCTCACTCTCGAAATCAAGCATTTTACAGCAGGTTGGAGCAGCCTGTATCTCAGCACAGGAATAAGGTAGGGAAGAATTCCAAGGCTCATTTTGACTGCCTCCAGAAGTTAGATCAGATGGCAAATTGGATTTGGTGCTAGGTCTTTCCCTTTAGGTTTTACCCCAACAATGTTTTCATTAGTTTCGCTCACTCTCGAAATCAAGCATTTTACAGCAGGTTGGAGCAGCCTGTATCTCAGCACAGGAATAAGGTAGGGAAGAATTCTAAGGCTCATTTTGACTGCCTCCAGAAGTTAGATCAGATGGCAAATTGGATTTGGTGCTAGGTCTTTCCCTTTAGGTTTTACCCCAACAATGTTTTCATTAGTTTCGCTCACTCTCGAAATCAAGCATTTTACAGCAGGTTGGAGCAGCCTGTATCTCAGCACAGGAATAAGGTAGGGAAGAATTCTAAGGATCATTTTGACTGCCTCCAGAAGTTAGATCAGATGGCAAATTGGATTTGGTGCTAGGTCTTTCCCTTTAGGTTTTACCCCAACAATGTTTTCATTAGTTTCGCTCACTCTCGAAATCAAGCATTTTACAGCAGGTTGGAGCAGCCTGTATCTCAGCACAGGAATAAGGTAGGGAAGAATTCTAAGGCTCATTTTGACTGCCTCCAGAAGTTAGATCAGATGGCAAATTGGATTTGGTGCTAGGTCTTTCCCTTTAGGTTTTACCCCAACAATGTTTTCATTAGTTTCGCTCACTCTCGAAATCAAGCATTTTACAGCAGGTTGGAGCAGCCTGTATCTCAGCACAGGAATAAGGTAGGGAAGAATTCTAAGGATCATTTTGACTGCCTCCAGAAGTTAGATCAGATGGCAAATTGGATTTGGTGCTAGGTCTTTCCCTTTAGGTTTTACCCCAACAATGTTTTCATTAGTTTCGCTCACTCTCGAAATCAAGCATTTTACAGCAGGTTGGAGCAGCCTGTATCTCAGCACAGGAATAAGGTAGGGAAGAATTCTAAGGATCATTTTGACTGCCTCCAGAAGTTAGATCAGATGGCAAATTGGATTTGGTGCTAGGTCTTTCCCTTTAGGTTTTACCCCAACAATGTTTTCATTAGTTTCGCTCACTCTCGAAATCAAGCATTTTACAGCAGGTTGGAGCAGCCTGTATCTCAGCACAGGAATAAGGTAGGGAAGAATTCTAAGGCTCATTTTGACTGCCTCCAGAAGTTAGATCAGATGGCAAATTGGATTTGGTGCTAGGTCTTTCCCTTTAGGTTTTACCCCAACAATGTTTTCATTAGTTTCGCTCACTCTCGAAATCAAGCATTTTACAGCAGGTTGGAGCAGCCTGTATCTCAGCACAGGAATAAGGTAGGGAAGAATTCTAAGGCTCATTTTGACTGCCTCCAGAAGTTAGATCAGATGGCAAATTGGATTTGGTGCTAGGTCTTTCCCTTTAGGTTTTACCCCAACAATGTTTTCATTAGTTTCGCTCACTCTCGAAATCAAGCATTTTACAGCAGGTTGGAGCAGCCTGTATCTCAGCACAGGAATAAGGTAGGGAAGAATTCTAAGGATCATTTTGACTGCCTCCAGAAGTTAGATCAGATGGCAAATTGGATTTGGTGCTAGGTCTTTCCCTTTAGGTTTTACCCCAACAATGTTTTCATTAGTTTCGCTCACTCTCGAAATCAAGCATTTTACAGCAGGTTGGAGCAGCCTGTATCTCAGCACAGGAATAAGGTAGGGAAGAATTCTAAGGCTCATTTTGACTGCCTCCAGAAGTTAGATCAGATGGCAAATTGGATTTGGTGCTAGGTCTTTCCCTTTAGGTTTTACCCCAACAATGTTTTCATTAGTTTCGCTCACTCTCGAAATCAAGCATTTTACAGCAGGTTGGAGCAGCCTGTATCTCAGCACAGGAATAAGGTAGGGAAGAATTCTAAGGCTCATTTTGACTGCCTCCAGAAGTTAGATCAGATGGCAAATTGGATTTGGTGCTAGGTCTTTCCCTTTAGGTTTTACCCCAACAATGTTTTCATTAGTTTCGCTCACTCTCGAAATCAAGCATTTTACAGCAGGTTGGAGCAGCCTGTATCTCAGCACAGGAATAAGGTAGGGAAGAATTCTAAGGCTCATTTTGACTGCCTCCAGAAGTTAGATCAGATGGCAAATTGGATTTGGTGCTAGGTCTTTCCCTTTAGGTTTTACCCCAACAATGTTTTCATTAGTTTCGCTCACTCTCGAAATCAAGCATTTTACTGCAGGTTGGAGCAGCCTGTATCTCAGCACAGGAATAAGGTAGGGAAGAATTCTAAGGCTCATTTTGACTGCCTCCAGAAGTTAGATCAGATGGCAAATTGGATTTGGTGCTAGGTCTTTCCCTTTAGGTTTTACCCCAACAATGTTTTCATTAGTTTCGCTCACTCTCGAAATCAAGCATTTTACAGCAGGTTGGAGCAGCCTGTATCTCAGCACAGGAATAAGGTAGGGAAGAATTCTAAGGATCATTTTGACTGCCTCCAGAAGTTAGACCAGATGGCAAATTGGATTTGGTGCTAGGTCTTTCCCTTTAGGTTTTACCCCAACAATGTTTTCATTAGTTTCGCTCACTCTCGAAATCAAGCATTTTACAGCAGGTTGGAGCAGCCTGTATCTCAGCACAGGAATAAGGTAGGGAAGAATTCTAAGGCTCATTTTGACTGCCTCCAGAAGTTAGATCAGATGGCAAATTGGATTTGGTGCTAGGTCTTTCCCTTTAGGTTTTACCCCAACAATGTTTTCATTAGTTTCGCTCACTCTCGAAATCAAGCATTTTACAGCAGGTTGGAGCAGCCTGTATCTCAGCACAGGAATAAGGTAGGGAAGAATTCTAAGGCTCATTTTGACTGCCTCCAGAAGTTAGATCAGATGGCAAATTGGATTTGGTGCTAGGTCTTTCCCTTTAGGTTTTACCCCAACAATGTTTTCATTAGTTTCGCTCACTCTCGAAATCAAGCATTTTACAGCAGGTTGGAGCAGCCTGTATCTCAGCACAGGAATAAGGTAGGGAAGAATTCTAAGGCTCATTTTGACTGCCTCCAGAAGTTAGATCAGATGGCAAATTGGATTTGGTGCTAGGTCTTTCCCTTTAGGTTTTACCCCAACAATGTTTTCATTAGTTTCGCTCACTCTCGAAATCAAGCATTTTACAGCAGGTTGGAGCAGCCTGTATCTCAGCACAGGAATAAGGTAGGGAAGAATTCTAAGGCTCATTTTGACTGCCTCCAGAAGTTAGATCAGATGGCAAATTGGATTTGGTGCTAGGTCTTTCCCTTTAGGTTTTACCCCAACAATGTTTTCATTAGTTTCGCTCACTCTCGAAATCAAGCATTTTACAGCAGGTTGGAGCAGCCTGTATCTCAGCACAGGAATAAGGTAGGGAAGAATTCTAAGGATCATTTTGACTGCCTCCAGAAGTTAGACCAGATGGCAAATTGGATTTGGTGCTAGGTCTTTCCCTTTAGGTTTTACCCCAACAATGTTTTCATTAGTTTCGCTCACTCTCGAAATCAAGCATTTTACAGCAGGTTGGAGCAGCCTGTATCTCAGCACAGGAATAAGGTAGGGAAGAATTCTAAGGCTCATTTTGACTGCCTCCAGAAGTTAGATCAGATGGCAAATTGGATTTGGTGCTAGGTCTTTCCCTTTAGGTTTTACCCCAACAATGTTTTCATTAGTTTCGCTCACTCTCGAAATCAAGCATTTTACAGCAGGTTGGAGCAGCCTGTATCTCAGCACAGGAATAAGGTAGGGAAGAATTCTAAGGCTCATTTTGACTGCCTCCAGAAGTTAGATCAGATGGCAAATTGGATTTGGTGCTAGGTCTTTCCCTTTAGGTTTTACCCCAACAATGTTTTCATTAGTTTCGCTCACTCTCGAAATCAAGCATTTTACAGCAGGTTGGAGCAGCCTGTATCTCAGCACAGGAATAAGGTAGGGAAGAATTCTAAGGATCATTTTGACTGCCTCCAGAAGTTAGATCAGATGGCAAATTGGATTTGGTGCTAGGTCTTTCCCTTTAGGTTTTACCCCAACAATGTTTTCATTAGTTTCGCTCACTCTCGAAATCAAGCATTTTACAGCAGGTTGGAGCAGCCTGTATCTCAGCACAGGAATAAGGTAGGGAAGAATTCTAAGGATCATTTTGACTGCCTCCAGAAGTTAGATCAGATGGCAAATTGGATTTGGTGCTAGGTCTTTCCCTTTAGGTTTTACCCCAACAATGTTTTCATTAGTTTCGCTCACTCTCGAAATCAAGCATTTTACAGCAGGTTGGAGCAGCCTGTATCTCAGCACAGGAATAAGGTAGGGAAGAATTCTAAGGATCATTTTGACTGCCTCCAGAAGTTAGACCAGATGGCAAACTGGATTTGGTGCTAGGTCTTTCCCTTTAGGTTTTACCCCAACAATGTTTTCATTAGTTTCGCTCACTCTCGAAATCAAGCATTTTACAGCAGGTTGGAGCAGCCTGTATCTCAGCACAGGAATAAGGTAGGGAAGAATTCTAAGGCTCATTTTGACTGCCTCCAGAAGTTAGATCAGATGGCAAATTGGATTTGGTGCTAGGTCTTTCCCTTTAGGTTTTACCCCAACAATGTTTTCATTAGTTTCGCTCACTCTCGAAATCAAGCATTTTACAGCAGGTTGGAGCAGCCTGTATCTCAGCACAGGAATAAGGTAGGGAAGAATTCTAAGGCTCATTTTGACTGCCTCCAGAAGTTAGATCAGATGGCAAATTGGATTTGGTGCTAGGTCTTTCCCTTTAGGTTTTACCCCAACAATGTTTTCATTAGTTTCGCTCACTCTCGAAATCAAGCATTTTACAGCAGGTTGGAGCAGCCTGTATCTCAGCACAGGAATAAGGTAGGGAAGAATTCTAAGGATCATTTTGACTGCCTCCAGAAGTTAGATCAGATGGCAAATTGGATTTGGTGCTAGGTCTTTCCCTTTAGGTTTTACCCCAACAATGTTTTCATTAGTTTCGCTCACTCTCGAAATCAAGCATTTTACAGCAGGTTGGAGCAGCCTGTATCTCAGCACAGGAATAAGGTAGGGAAGAATTCTAAGGATCATTTTGACTGCCTCCAGAAGTTAGATCAGATGGCAAATTGGATTTGGTGCTAGGTCTTTCCCTTTAGGTTTTACCCCAACAATGTTTTCATTAGTTTCGCTCACTCTCGAAATCAAGCATTTTACAGCAGGTTGGAGCAGCCTGTATCTCAGCACAGGAATAAGGTAGGGAAGAATTCTAAGGATCATTTTGACTGCCTCCAGAAGTTAGATCAGATGGCAAATTGGATTTGGTGCTAGGTCTTTCCCTTTAGGTTTTACCCCAACAATGTTTTCATTAGTTTCGCTCACTCTCGAAATCAAGCATTTTACAGCAGGTTGGAGCAGCCTGTATCTCAGCACAGGAATAAGGTAGGGAAGAATTCTAAGGATCATTTTGACTGCCTCCAGAAGTTAGATCAGATGGCAAATTGGATTTGGTGCTAGGTCTTTCCCTTTAGGTTTTACCCCAACAATGTTTTCATTAGTTTCGCTCACTCTCGAAATCAAGCATTTTACAGCAGGTTGGAGCAGCCTGTATCTCAGCACAGGAATAAGGTAGGGAAGAATTCTAAGGCTCATTTTGACTGCCTCCAGAAGTTAGATCAGATGGCAAATTGGATTTGGTGCTAGGTCTTTCCCTTTAGGTTTTACCCCAACAATGTTTTCATTAGTTTCGCTCACTCTCGAAATCAAGCATTTTACAGCAGGTTGGAGCAGCCTGTATCTCAGCACAGGAATAAGGTAGGGAAGAATTCTAAGGCTCATTTTGACTGCCTCCAGAAGTTAGATCAGATGGCAAATTGGATTTGGTGCTAGGTCTTTCCCTTTAGGTTTTACCCCAACAATGTTTTCATTAGTTTCGCTCACTCTCGAAATCAAGCATTTTACAGCAGGTTGGAGCAGCCTGTATCTCAGCACAGGAATAAGGTAGGGAAGAATTCTAAGGCTCATTTTGACTGCCTCCAGAAGTTAGATCAGATGGCAAATTGGATTTGGTGCTAGGTCTTTCCCTTTAGGTTTTACCCCAACAATGTTTTCATTAGTTTCGCTCACTCTCGAAATCAAGCATTTTACAGCAGGTTGGAGCAGCCTGTATCTCAGCACAGGAATAAGGTAGGGAAGAATTCTAAGGCTCATTTTGACTGCCTCCAGAAGTTAGATCAGATGGCAAATTGGATTTGGTGCTAGGTCTTTCCCTTTAGGTTTTACCCCAACAATGTTTTCATTAGTTTCGCTCACTCTCGAAATCAAGCATTTTACAGCAGGTTGGAGCAGCCTGTATCTCAGCACAGGAATAAGGTAGGGAAGAATTCTAAGGCTCATTTTGACTGCCTCCAGAAGTTAGATCAGATGGCAAATTGGATTTGGTGCTAGGTCTTTCCCTTTAGGTTTTACCCCAACAATGTTTTCATTAGTTTCGCTCACTCTCGAAATCAAGCATTTTACAGCAGGTTGGAGCAGCCTGTATCTCAGCACAGGAATAAGGTAGGGAAGAATTCTAAGGATCATTTTGACTGCCTCCAGAAGTTAGATCAGATGGCAAATTGGATTTGGTGCTAGGTCTTTCCCTTTAGGTTTTACCCCAACAATGTTTTCATTAGTTTCGCTCACTCTCGAAATCAAGCATTTTACAGCAGGTTGGAGCAGCCTGTATCTCAGCACAGGAATAAGGTAGGGAAGAATTCTAAGGCTCATTTTGACTGCCTCCAGAAGTTAGATCAGATGGCAAATTGGATTTGGTGCTAGGTCTTTCCCTTTAGGTTTTACCCCAACAATGTTTTCATTAGTTTCGCTCACTCTCGAAATCAAGCATTTTACAGCAGGTTGGAGCAGCCTGTATCTCAGCACAGGAATAAGGTAGGGAAGAATTCTAAGGCTCATTTTGACTGCCTCCAGAAGTTAGATCAGATGGCAAATTGGATTTGGTGCTAGGTCTTTCCCTTTAGGTTTTACCCCAACAATGTTTTCATTAGTTTCGCTCACTCTCGAAATCAAGCATTTTACAGCAGGTTGGAGCAGCCTGTATCTCAGCACAGGAATAAGGTAGGGAAGAATTCTAAGGCTCATTTTGACTGCCTCCAGAAGTTAGATCAGATGGCAAATTGGATTTGGTGCTAGGTCTTTCCCTTTAGGTTTTACCCCAACAATGTTTTCATTAGTTTCGCTCACTCTCGAAATCAAGCATTTTACAGCAGGTTGGAGCAGCCTGTATCTCAGCACAGGAATAAGGTAGGGAAGAATTCTAAGGATCATTTTGACTGCCTCCAGAAGTTAGACCAGATGGCAAATTGGATTTGGTGCTAGGTCTTTCCCTTTAGGTTTTACCCCAACAATGTTTTCATTAGTTTCGCTCACTCTCGAAATCAAGCATTTTACAGCAGGTTGGAGCAGCCTGTATCTCAGCACAGGAATAAGGTAGGGAAGAATTCTAAGGATCATTTTGACTGCCTCCAGAAGTTAGATCAGATGGCAAATTGGATTTGGTGCTAGGTCTTTCCCTTTAGGTTTTACCCCAACAATGTTTTCATTAGTTTCGCTCACTCTCGAAATCAAGCATTTTACAGCAGGTTGGAGCAGCCTGTATCTCAGCACAGGAATAAGGTAGGGAAGAATTCTAAGGCTCATTTTGACTGCCTCCAGAAGTTAGATCAGATGGCAAATTGGATTTGGTGCTAGGTCTTTCCCTTTAGGTTTTACCCCAACAATGTTTTCATTAGTTTCGCTCACTCTCGAAATCAAGCATTTTACAGCAGGTTGGAGCAGCCTGTATCTCAGCACAGGAATAAGGTAGGGAAGAATTCTAAGGATCATTTTGACTGCCTCCAGAAGTTAGATCAGATGGCAAATTGGATTTGGTGCTAGGTCTTTCCCTTTAGGTTTTACCCCAACAATGTTTTCATTAGTTTCGCTCACTCTCGAAATCAAGCATTTTACAGCAGGTTGGAGCAGCCTGTATCTCAGCACAGGAATAAGGTAGGGAAGAATTCTAAGGATCATTTTGACTGCCTCCAGAAGTTAGATCAGATGGCAAATTGGATTTGGTGCTAGGTCTTTCCCTTTAGGTTTTACCCCAACAATGTTTTCATTAGTTTCGCTCACTCTCGAAATCAAGCATTTTACAGCAGGTTGGAGCAGCCTGTATCTCAGCACAGGAATAAGGTAGGGAAGAATTCTAAGGATCATTTTGACTGCCTCCAGAAGTTAGACCAGATGGCAAACTGGATTTGGTGCTAGGTCTTTCCCTTTAGGTTTTACCCCAACAATGTTTTCATTAGTTTCGCTCACTCTCGAAATCAAGCATTTTACAGCAGGTTGGAGCAGCCTGTATCTCAGCACAGGAATAAGGTAGGGAAGAATTCTAAGGATCATTTTGACTGCCTCCAGAAGTTAGATCAGATGGCAAATTGGATTTGGTGCTAGGTCTTTCCCTTTAGGTTTTACCCCAACAATGTTTTCATTAGTTTCGCTCACTCTCGAAATCAAGCATTTTACAGCAGGTTGGAGCAGCCTGTATCTCAGCACAGGAATAAGGTAGGGAAGAATTCTAAGGCTCATTTTGACTGCCTCCAGAAGTTAGATCAGATGGCAAATTGGATTTGGTGCTAGGTCTTTCCCTTTAGGTTTTACCCCAACAATGTTTTCATTAGTTTCGCTCACTCTCGAAATCAAGCATTTTACAGCAGGTTGGAGCAGCCTGTATCTCAGCACAGGAATAAGGTAGGGAAGAATTCTAAGGATCATTTTGACTGCCTCCAGAAGTTAGATCAGATGGCAAATTGGATTTGGTGCTAGGTCTTTCCCTTTAGGTTTTACCCCAACAATGTTTTCATTAGTTTCGCTCACTCTCGAAATCAAGCATTTTACAGCAGGTTGGAGCAGCCTGTATCTCAGCACAGGAATAAGGTAGGGAAGAATTCTAAGGATCATTTTGACTGCCTCCAGAAGTTAGATCAGATGGCAAATTGGATTTGGTGCTAGGTCTTTCCCTTTAGGTTTTACCCCAACAATGTTTTCATTAGTTTCGCTCACTCTCGAAATCAAGCATTTTACAGCAGGTTGGAGCAGCCTGTATCTCAGCACAGGAATAAGGTAGGGAAGAATTCTAAGGATCATTTTGACTGCCTCCAGAAGTTAGATCAGATGGCAAATTGGATTTGGTGCTAGGTCTTTCCCTTTAGGTTTTACCCCAACAATGTTTTCATTAGTTTCGCTCACTCTCGAAATCAAGCATTTTACAGCAGGTTGGAGCAGCCTGTATCTCAGCACAGGAATAAGGTAGGGAAGAATTCTAAGGATCATTTTGACTGCCTCCAGAAGTTAGATCAGATGGCAAATTGGATTTGGTGCTAGGTCTTTCCCTTTAGGTTTTACCCCAACAATGTTTTCATTAGTTTCGCTCACTCTCGAAATCAAGCATTTTACAGCAGGTTGGAGCAGCCTGTATCTCAGCACAGGAATAAGGTAGGGAAGAATTCTAAGGATCATTTTGACTGCCTCCAGAAGTTAGACCAGATGGCAAACTGGATTTGGTGCTAGGTCTTTCCCTTTAGGTTTTACCCCAACAATGTTTTCATTAGTTTCGCTCACTCTCGAAATCAAGCATTTTACAGCAGGTTGGAGCAGCCTGTATCTCAGCACAGGAATAAGGTAGGGAAGAATTCTAAGGATCATTTTGACTGCCTCCAGAAGTTAGATCAGATGGCAAATTGGATTTGGTGCTAGGTCTTTCCCTTTAGGTTTTACCCCAACAATGTTTTCATTAGTTTCGCTCACTCTCGAAATCAAGCATTTTACAGCAGGTTGGAGCAGCCTGTATCTCAGCACAGGAATAAGGTAGGGAAGAATTCTAAGGCTCATTTTGACTGCCTCCAGAAGTTAGATCAGATGGCAAATTGGATTTGGTGCTAGGTCTTTCCCTTTAGGTTTTACCCCAACAATGTTTTCATTAGTTTCGCTCACTCTCGAAATCAAGCATTTTACAGCAGGTTGGAGCAGCCTGTATCTCAGCACAGGAATAAGGTAGGGAAGAATTCTAAGGATCATTTTGACTGCCTCCAGAAGTTAGATCAGATGGCAAATTGGATTTGGTGCTAGGTCTTTCCCTTTAGGTTTTACCCCAACAATGTTTTCATTAGTTTCGCTCACTCTCGAAATCAAGCATTTTACAGCAGGTTGGAGCAGCCTGTATCTCAGCACAGGAATAAGGTAGGGAAGAATTCTAAGGATCATTTTGACTGCCTCCAGAAGTTAGATCAGATGGCAAATTGGATTTGGTGCTAGGTCTTTCCCTTTAGGTTTTACCCCAACAATGTTTTCATTAGTTTCGCTCACTCTCGAAATCAAGCATTTTACAGCAGGTTGGAGCAGCCTGTATCTCAGCACAGGAATAAGGTAGGGAAGAATTCTAAGGATCATTTTGACTGCCTCCAGAAGTTAGATCAGATGGCAAATTGGATTTGGTGCTAGGTCTTTCCCTTTAGGTTTTACCCCAACAATGTTTTCATTAGTTTCGCTCACTCTCGAAATCAAGCATTTTACAGCAGGTTGGAGCAGCCTGTATCTCAGCACAGGAATAAGGTAGGGAAGAATTCTAAGGCTCATTTTGACTGCCTCCAGAAGTTAGATCAGATGGCAAATTGGATTTGGTGCTAGGTCTTTCCCTTTAGGTTTTACCCCAACAATGTTTTCATTAGTTTCGCTCACTCTCGAAATCAAGCATTTTACAGCAGGTTGGAGCAGCCTGTATCTCAGCACAGGAATAAGGTAGGGAAGAATTCTAAGGCTCATTTTGACTGCCTCCAGAAGTTAGATCAGATGGCAAATTGGATTTGGTGCTAGGTCTTTCCCTTTAGGTTTTACCCCAACAATGTTTTCATTAGTTTCGCTCACTCTCGAAATCAAGCATTTTACAGCAGGTTGGAGCAGCCTGTATCTCAGCACAGGAATAAGGTAGGGAAGAATTCTAAGGCTCATTTTGACTGCCTCCAGAAGTTAGATCAGATGGCAAATTGGATTTGGTGCTAGGTCTTTCCCTTTAGGTTTTACCCCAACAATGTTTTCATTAGTTTCGCTCACTCTCGAAATCAAGCATTTTACAGCAGGTTGGAGCAGCCTGTATCTCAGCACAGGAATAAGGTAGGGAAGAATTCTAAGGCTCATTTTGACTGCCTCCAGAAGTTAGATCAGATGGCAAATTGGATTTGGTGCTAGGTCTTTCCCTTTAGGTTTTACCCCAACAATGTTTTCATTAGTTTCGCTCACTCTCGAAATCAAGCATTTTACAGCAGGTTGGAGCAGCCTGTATCTCAGCACAGGAATAAGGTAGGGAAGAATTCTAAGGATCATTTTGACTGCCTCCAGAAGTTAGATCAGATGGCAAATTGGATTTGGTGCTAGGTCTTTCCCTTTAGGTTTTACCCCAACAATGTTTTCATTAGTTTCGCTCACTCTCGAAATCAAGCATTTTACAGCAGGTTGGAGCAGCCTGTATCTCAGCACAGGAATAAGGTAGGGAAGAATTCTAAGGCTCATTTTGACTGCCTCCAGAAGTTAGATCAGATGGCAAATTGGATTTGGTGCTAGGTCTTTCCCTTTAGGTTTTACCCCAACAATGTTTTCATTAGTTTCGCTCACTCTCGAAATCAAGCATTTTACAGCAGGTTGGAGCAGCCTGTATCTCAGCACAGGAATAAGGTAGGGAAGAATTCTAAGGCTCATTTTGACTGCCTCCAGAAGTTAGATCAGATGGCAAATTGGATTTGGTGCTAGGTCTTTCCCTTTAGGTTTTACCCCAACAATGTTTTCATTAGTTTCGCTCACTCTCGAAATCAAGCATTTTACAGCAGGTTGGAGCAGCCTGTATCTCAGCACAGGAATAAGGTAGGGAAGAATTCTAAGGATCATTTTGACTGCCTCCAGAAGTTAGATCAGATGGCAAATTGGATTTGGTGCTAGGTCTTTCCCTTTAGGTTTTACCCCAACAATGTTTTCATTAGTTTCGCTCACTCTCGAAATCAAGCATTTTACAGCAGGTTGGAGCAGCCTGTATCTCAGCACAGGAATAAGGTAGGGAAGAATTCTAAGGCTCATTTTGACTGCCTCCAGAAGTTAGATCAGATGGCAAATTGGATTTGGTGCTAGGTCTTTCCCTTTAGGTTTTACCCCAACAATGTTTTCATTAGTTTCGCTCACTCTCGAAATCAAGCATTTTACAGCAGGTTGGAGCAGCCTGTATCTCAGCACAGGAATAAGGTAGGGAAGAATTCTAAGGCTCATTTTGACTGCCTCCAGAAGTTAGATCAGATGGCAAATTGGATTTGGTGCTAGGTCTTTCCCTTTAGGTTTTACCCCAACAATGTTTTCATTAGTTTCGCTCACTCTCGAAATCAAGCATTTTACAGCAGGTTGGAGCAGCCTGTATCTCAGCACAGGAATAAGGTAGGGAAGAATTCTAAGGATCATTTTGACTGCCTCCAGAAGTTAGATCAGATGGCAAATTGGATTTGGTGCTAGGTCTTTCCCTTTAGGTTTTACCCCAACAATGTTTTCATTAGTTTCGCTCACTCTCGAAATCAAGCATTTTACAGCAGGTTGGAGCAGCCTGTATCTCAGCACAGGAATAAGGTAGGGAAGAATTCTAAGGATCATTTTGACTGCCTCCAGAAGTTAGATCAGATGGCAAATTGGATTTGGTGCTAGGTCTTTCCCTTTAGGTTTTACCCCAACAATGTTTTCATTAGTTTCGCTCACTCTCGAAATCAAGCATTTTACAGCAGGTTGGAGCAGCCTGTATCTCAGCACAGGAATAAGGTAGGGAAGAATTCTAAGGCTCATTTTGACTGCCTCCAGAAGTTAGATCAGATGGCAAATTGGATTTGGTGCTAGGTCTTTCCCTTTAGGTTTTACCCCAACAATGTTTTCATTAGTTTCGCTCACTCTCGAAATCAAGCATTTTACAGCAGGTTGGAGCAGCCTGTATCTCAGCACAGGAATAAGGTAGGGAAGAATTCTAAGGCTCATTTTGACTGCCTCCAGAAGTTAGATCAGATGGCAAATTGGATTTGGTGCTAGGTCTTTCCCTTTAGGTTTTACCCCAACAATGTTTTCATTAGTTTCGCTCACTCTCGAAATCAAGCATTTTACAGCAGGTTGGAGCAGCCTGTATCTCAGCACAGGAATAAGGTAGGGAAGAATTCTAAGGCTCATTTTGACTGCCTCCAGAAGTTAGATCAGATGGCAAATTGGATTTGGTGCTAGGTCTTTCCCTTTAGGTTTTACCCCAACAATGTTTTCATTAGTTTCGCTCACTCTCGAAATCAAGCATTTTACAGCAGGTTGGAGCAGCCTGTATCTCAGCACAGGAATAAGGTAGGGAAGAATTCTAAGGCTCATTTTGACTGCCTCCAGAAGTTAGATCAGATGGCAAATTGGATTTGGTGCTAGGTCTTTCCCTTTAGGTTTTACCCCAACAATGTTTTCATTAGTTTCGCTCACTCTCGAAATCAAGCATTTTACAGCAGGTTGGAGCAGCCTGTATCTCAGCACAGGAATAAGGTAGGGAAGAATTCTAAGGCTCATTTTGACTGCCTCCAGAAGTTAGATCAGATGGCAAATTGGATTTGGTGCTAGGTCTTTCCCTTTAGGTTTTACCCCAACAATGTTTTCATTAGTTTCGCTCACTCTCGAAATCAAGCATTTTACAGCAGGTTGGAGCAGCCTGTATCTCAGCACAGGAATAAGGTAGGGAAGAATTCTAAGGCTCATTTTGACTGCCTCCAGAAGTTAGATCAGATGGCAAATTGGATTTGGTGCTAGGTCTTTCCCTTTAGGTTTTACCCCAACAATGTTTTCATTAGTTTCGCTCACTCTCGAAATCAAGCATTTTACAGCAGGTTGGAGCAGCCTGTATCTCAGCACAGGAATAAGGTAGGGAAGAATTCTAAGGCTCATTTTGACTGCCTCCAGAAGTTAGATCAGATGGCAAATTGGATTTGGTGCTAGGTCTTTCCCTTTAGGTTTTACCCCAACAATGTTTTCATTAGTTTCGCTCACTCTCGAAATCAAGCATTTTACAGCAGGTTGGAGCAGCCTGTATCTCAGCACAGGAATAAGGTAGGGAAGAATTCTAAGGCTCATTTTGACTGCCTCCAGAAGTTAGATCAGATGGCAAATTGGATTTGGTGCTAGGTCTTTCCCTTTAGGTTTTACCCCAACAATGTTTTCATTAGTTTCGCTCACTCTCGAAATCAAGCATTTTACAGCAGGTTGGAGCAGCCTGTATCTCAGCACAGGAATAAGGTAGGGAAGAATTCTAAGGCTCATTTTGACTGCCTCCAGAAGTTAGATCAGATGGCAAATTGGATTTGGTGCTAGGTCTTTCCCTTTAGGTTTTACCCCAACAATGTTTTCATTAGTTTCGCTCACTCTCGAAATCAAGCATTTTACAGCAGGTTGGAGCAGCCTGTATCTCAGCACAGGAATAAGGTAGGGAAGAATTCTAAGGCTCATTTTGACTGCCTCCAGAAGTTAGATCAGATGGCAAATTGGATTTGGTGCTAGGTCTTTCCCTTTAGGTTTTACCCCAACAATGTTTTCATTAGTTTCGCTCACTCTCGAAATCAAGCATTTTACAGCAGGTTGGAGCAGCCTGTATCTCAGCACAGGAATAAGGTAGGGAAGAATTCTAAGGATCATTTTGACTGCCTCCAGAAGTTAGATCAGATGGCAAATTGGATTTGGTGCTAGGTCTTTCCCTTTAGGTTTTACCCCAACAATGTTTTCATTAGTTTCGCTCACTCTCGAAATCAAGCATTTTACAGCAGGTTGGAGCAGCCTGTATCTCAGCACAGGAATAAGGTAGGGAAGAATTCTAAGGATCATTTTGACTGCCTCCAGAAGTTAGATCAGATGGCAAATTGGATTTGGTGCTAGGTCTTTCCCTTTAGGTTTTACCCCAACAATGTTTTCATTAGTTTCGCTCACTCTCGAAATCAAGCATTTTACAGCAGGTTGGAGCAGCCTGTATCTCAGCACAGGAATAAGGTAGGGAAGAATTCTAAGGCTCATTTTGACTGCCTCCAGAAGTTAGATCAGATGGCAAATTGGATTTGGTGCTAGGTCTTTCCCTTTAGGTTTTACCCCAACAATGTTTTCATTAGTTTCGCTCACTCTCGAAATCAAGCATTTTACAGCAGGTTGGAGCAGCCTGTATCTCAGCACAGGAATAAGGTAGGGAAGAATTCTAAGGATCATTTTGACTGCCTCCAGAAGTTAGATCAGATGGCAAATTGGATTTGGTGCTAGGTCTTTCCCTTTAGGTTTTACCCCAACAATGTTTTCATTAGTTTCGCTCACTCTCGAAATCAAGCATTTTACAGCAGGTTGGAGCAGCCTGTATCTCAGCACAGGAATAAGGTAGGGAAGAATTCTAAGGCTCATTTTGACTGCCTCCAGAAGTTAGATCAGATGGCAAATTGGATTTGGTGCTAGGTCTTTCCCTTTAGGTTTTACCCCAACAATGTTTTCATTAGTTTCGCTCACTCTCGAAATCAAGCATTTTACAGCAGGTTGGAGCAGCCTGTATCTCAGCACAGGAATAAGGTAGGGAAGAATTCTAAGGCTCATTTTGACTGCCTCCAGAAGTTAGATCAGATGGCAAATTGGATTTGGTGCTAGGTCTTTCCCTTTAGGTTTTACCCCAACAATGTTTTCATTAGTTTCGCTCACTCTCGAAATCAAGCATTTTACAGCAGGTTGGAGCAGCCTGTATCTCAGCACAGGAATAAGGTAGGGAAGAATTCTAAGGATCATTTTGACTGCCTCCAGAAGTTAGATCAGATGGCAAATTGGATTTGGTGCTAGGTCTTTCCCTTTAGGTTTTACCCCAACAATGTTTTCATTAGTTTCGCTCACTCTCGAAATCAAGCATTTTACAGCAGGTTGGAGCAGCCTGTATCTCAGCACAGGAATAAGGTAGGGAAGAATTCTAAGGATCATTTTGACTGCCTCCAGAAGTTAGATCAGATGGCAAATTGGATTTGGTGCTAGGTCTTTCCCTTTAGGTTTTACCCCAACAATGTTTTCATTAGTTTCGCTCACTCTCGAAATCAAGCATTTTACAGCAGGTTGGAGCAGCCTGTATCTCAGCACAGGAATAAGGTAGGGAAGAATTCTAAGGCTCATTTTGACTGCCTCCAGAAGTTAGATCAGATGGCAAATTGGATTTGGTGCTAGGTCTTTCCCTTTAGGTTTTACCCCAACAATGTTTTCATTAGTTTCGCTCACTCTCGAAATCAAGCATTTTACAGCAGGTTGGAGCAGCCTGTATCTCAGCACAGGAATAAGGTAGGGAAGAATTCTAAGGCTCATTTTGACTGCCTCCAGAAGTTAGATCAGATGGCAAATTGGATTTGGTGCTAGGTCTTTCCCTTTAGGTTTTACCCCAACAATGTTTTCATTAGTTTCGCTCACTCTCGAAATCAAGCATTTTACAGCAGGTTGGAGCAGCCTGTATCTCAGCACAGGAATAAGGTAGGGAAGAATTCTAAGGCTCATTTTGACTGCCTCCAGAAGTTAGATCAGATGGCAAATTGGATTTGGTGCTAGGTCTTTCCCTTTAGGTTTTACCCCAACAATGTTTTCATTAGTTTCGCTCACTCTCGAAATCAAGCATTTTACAGCAGGTTGGAGCAGCCTGTATCTCAGCACAGGAATAAGGTAGGGAAGAATTCTAAGGCTCATTTTGACTGCCTCCAGAAGTTAGATCAGATGGCAAATTGGATTTGGTGCTAGGTCTTTCCCTTTAGGTTTTACCCCAACAATGTTTTCATTAGTTTCGCTCACTCTCGAAATCAAGCATTTTACAGCAGGTTGGAGCAGCCTGTATCTCAGCACAGGAATAAGGTAGGGAAGAATTCAAATGCTCATTTTGACTGCCTCCAGAAGTTAGATCAGATGGCAAATTGGATTTGGTGCTAGGTCTTTCCCTTTAGGTTTTACCCCAACAATGTTTTCATTAGTTTCGCTCACTCTCGAAATCAAGCATTTTACAGCAGGTTGGAGCAGCCTGTATCTCAGCACAGGAATAAGGTAGGGAAGAATTCTAAGGATCATTTTGACTGCCTCCAGAAGTTAGATCAGATGGCAAATTGGATTTGGTGCTAGGTCTTTCCCTTTAGGTTTTACCCCAACAATGTTTTCATTAGTTTCGCTCACTCTCGAAATCAAGCATTTTACAGCAGGTTGGAGCAGCCTGTATCTCAGCACAGGAATAAGGTAGGGAAGAATTCTAAGGCTCATTTTGACTGCCTCCAGAAGTTAGATCAGATGGCAAATTGGATTTGGTGCTAGGTCTTTCCCTTTAGGTTTTACCCCAACAATGTTTTCATTAGTTTCGCTCACTCTCGAAATCAAGCATTTTACAGCAGATTGGAGCAGCCTGTATCTCAGCACAGGAATAAGGTAGGGAAGAATTCTAAGGCTCATTTTGACTGCCTCCAGAAGTTAGATCAGATGGCAAATTGGATTTGGTGCTAGGTCTTTCCCTTTAGGTTTTACCCCAACAATGTTTTCATTAGTTTCGCTCACTCTCGAAATCAAGCATTTTACAGCAGGTTGGAGCAGCCTGTATCTCAGCACAGGAATAAGGTAGGGAAGAATTCTAAGGCTCATTTTGACTGCCTCCAGAAGTTAGATCAGATGGCAAATTGGATTTGGTGCTAGGTCTTTCCCTTTAGGTTTTACCCCAACAATGTTTTCATTAGTTTCGCTCACTCTCGAAATCAAGCATTTTACAGCAGGTTGGAGCAGCCTGTATCTCAGCACAGGAATAAGGTAGGGAAGAATTCTAAGGCTCATTTTGACTGCCTCCAGAAGTTAGATCAGATGGCAAATTGGATTTGGTGCTAGGTCTTTCCCTTTAGGTTTTACCCCAACAATGTTTTCATTAGTTTCGCTCACTCTCGAAATCAAGCATTTTACAGCAGGTTGGAGCAGCCTGTATCTCAGCACAGGAATAAGGTAGGGAAGAATTCTAAGGCTCATTTTGACTGCCTCCAGAAGTTAGATCAGATGGCAAATTGGATTTGGTGCTAGGTCTTTCCCTTTAGGTTTTACCCCAACAATGTTTTCATTAGTTTCGCTCACTCTCGAAATCAAGCATTTTACAGCAGGTTGGAGCAGCCTGTATCTCAGCACAGGAATAAGGTAGGGAAGAATTCTAAGGCTCATTTTGACTGCCTCCAGAAGTTAGATCAGATGGCAAATTGGATTTGGTGCTAGGTCTTTCCCTTTAGGTTTTACCCCAACAATGTTTTCATTAGTTTCGCTCACTCTCGAAATCAAGCATTTTACAGCAGGTTGGAGCAGCCTGTATCTCAGCACAGGAATAAGGTAGGGAAGAATTCTAAGGATCATTTTGACTGCCTCCAGAAGTTAGATCAGATGGCAAATTGGATTTGGTGCTAGGTCTTTCCCTTTAGGTTTTACCCCAACAATGTTTTCATTAGTTTCGCTCACTCTCGAAATCAAGCATTTTACAGCAGGTTGGAGCAGCCTGTATCTCAGTACAGGAATAAGGTAGGGAAGAATTCTAAGGCTCATTTTGACTGCCTCCAGAAGTTAGATCAGATGGCAAATTGGATTTGGTGCTAGGTCTTTCCCTTTAGGTTTTACCCCAACAATGTTTTCATTAGTTTCGCTCACTCTCGAAATCAAGCATTTTACAGCAGGTTGGAGCAGCCTGTATCTCAGCACAGGAATAAGGTAGGGAAGAATTCTAAGGATCATTTTGACTGCCTCCAGAAGTTAGATCAGATGGCAAATTGGATTTGGTGCTAGGTCTTTCCCTTTAGGTTTTACCCCAACAATGTTTTCATTAGTTTCGCTCACTCTCGAAATCAAGCATTTTACAGCAGGTTGGAGCAGCCTGTATCTCAGCACAGGAATAAGGTAGGGAAGAATTCTAAGGATCATTTTGACTGCCTCCAGAAGTTAGATCAGATGGCAAATTGGATTTGGTGCTAGGTCTTTCCCTTTAGGTTTTACCCCAACAATGTTTTCATTAGTTTCGCTCACTCTCGAAATCAAGCATTTTACAGCAGGTTGGAGCAGCCTGTATCTCAGCACAGGAATAAGGTAGGGAAGAATTCTAAGGCTCATTTTGACTGCCTCCAGAAGTTAGATCAGATGGCAAATTGGATTTGGTGCTAGGTCTTTCCCTTTAGGTTTTACCCCAACAATGTTTTCATTAGTTTCGCTCACTCTCGAAATCAAGCATTTTACAGCAGGTTGGAGCAGCCTGTATCTCAGCACAGGAATAAGGTAGGGAAGAATTCTAAGGCTCATTTTGACTGCCTCCAGAAGTTAGATCAGATGGCAAATTGGATTTGGTGCTAGGTCTTTCCCTTTAGGTTTTACCCCAACAATGTTTTCATTAGTTTCGCTCACTCTCGAAATCAAGCATTTTACAGCAGGTTGGAGCAGCCTGTATCTCAGCACAGGAATAAGGTAGGGAAGAATTCTAAGGATCATTTTGACTGCCTCCAGAAGTTAGATCAGATGGCAAATTGGATTTGGTGCTAGGGCTTTCCCTTTAGGTTTTACCCCAACAATGTTTTCATTAGTTTCGCTCACTCTCGAAATCAAGCATTTTACAGCAGGTTGGAGCAGCCTGTATCTCAGCACAGGAATAAGGTAGGGAAGAATTCTAAGGATCATTTTGACTG
This sequence comes from Melanerpes formicivorus, assembly GCF_026170545.1. Taxonomy (NCBI): domain Eukaryota; kingdom Metazoa; phylum Chordata; class Aves; order Piciformes; family Picidae; genus Melanerpes; species Melanerpes formicivorus. The sequence continues at coordinate 45,799 of NW_027143316.1, forward strand.
CCTCCAGAAGTTAGATCAGATGGCAAATTGGATTTGGTGCTAGGTCTTTCCCTTTAGGTTTTACCCCAACAATGTTTTCATTAGTTTCGCTCACTCTCGAAATCAAGCATTTTACAGCAGGTTGGAGCAGCCTGTATCTCAGCACAGGAATAAGGTAGGGAAGAATTCTAAGGCTCATTTTGACTGCCTCCAGAAGTTAGATCAGATGGCAAATTGGATTTGGTGCTAGGTCTTTCCCTTTAGGTTTTACCCCAACAATGTTTTCATTAGTTTCGCTCACTCTCGAAATCAAGCATTTTACAGCAGGTTGGAGCAGCCTGTATCTCAGCACAGGAATAAGGTAGGGAAGAATTCTAAGGCTCATTTTGACTGCCTCCAGAAGTTAGATCAGATGGCAAATTGGATTTGGTGCTAGGTCTTTCCCTTTAGGTTTTACCCCAACAATGTTTTCATTAGTTTCGCTCACTCTCGAAATCAAGCATTTTACAGCAGGTTGGAGCAGCCTGTATCTCAGCACAGGAATAAGGTAGGGAAGAATTCTAAGGATCATTTTGACTGCCTCCAGAAGTTAGATCAGATGGCAAATTGGATTTGGTGCTAGGGCTTTCCCTTTAGGTTTTACCCCAACAATGTTTTCATTAGTTTCGCTCACTCTCGAAATCAAGCATTTTACAGCAGGTTGGAGCAGCCTGTATCTCAGCACAGGAATAAGGTAGGGAAGAATTCTAAGGATCATTTTGACTGCCTCCAGAAGTTAGATCAGATGGCAAATTGGATTTGGTGCTAGGTCTTTCCCTTTAGGTTTTACCCCAACAATGTTTTCATTAGTTTCGCTCACTCTCGAAATCAAGCATTTTACAGCAGTTTGGAGCAGCCTGTATCTCAGTACAGGAATAAGGTAGGGAAGAATTCTAAGGCTCATTTTGACTGCCTCCAGAAGTTAGATCAGATGGCAAATTGGATTTGGTGCTAGGTCTTTCCCTTTAGGTTTTACCCCAACAATGTTTTCATTAGTTTCGCTCACTCTCGAAATCAAGCATTTTACAGCAGGTTGGAGCAGCCTGTATCTCAGCACAGGAATAAGGTAGGGAAGAATTCTAAGGATCATTTTGACTGCCTCCAGAAGTTAGATCAGATGGCAAATTGGATTTGGTGCTAGGGCTTTCCCTTTAGGTTTTACCCCAACAATGTTTTCATTAGTTTCGCTCACTCTCGAAATCAAGCATTTTACAGCAGGTTGGAGCAGCCTGTATCTCAGCACAGGAATAAGGTAGGGAAGAATTCTAAGGATCATTTTGACTGCCTCCAGAAGTTAGATCAGATGGCAAATTGGATTTGGTGCTAGGTCTTTCCCTTTAGGTTTTACCCCAACAATGTTTTCATTAGTTTCGCTCACTCTCGAAATCAAGCATTTTACAGCAGGTTGGAGCAGCCTGTATCTCAGCACAGGAATAAGGTAGGGAAGAATTCTAAGGCTCATTTTGACTGCCTCCAGAAGTTAGATCAGATGGCAAATTGGATTTGGTGCTAGGTCTTTCCCTTTAGGTTTTACCCCAACAATGTTTTCATTAGTTTCGCTCACTCTCGAAATCAAGCATTTTACAGCAGGTTGGAGCAGCCTGTATCTCAGCACAGGAATAAGGTAGGGAAGAATTCTAAGGCTCATTTTGACTGCCTCCAGAAGTTAGATCAGATGGCAAATTGGATTTGGTGCTAGGTCTTTCCCTTTAGGTTTTACCCCAACAATGTTTTCATTAGTTTCGCTCACTCTCGAAATCAAGCATTTTACAGCAGGTTGGAGCAGCCTGTATCTCAGCACAGGAATAAGGTAGGGAAGAATTCTAAGGCTCATTTTGACTGCCTCCAGAAGTTAGATCAGATGGCAAATTGGATTTGGTGCTAGGTCTTTCCCTTTAGGTTTTACCCCAACAATGTTTTCATTAGTTTCGCTCACTCTCGAAATCAAGCATTTTACAGCAGGTTGGAGCAGCCTGTATCTCAGCACAGGAATAAGGTAGGGAAGAATTCTAAGGCTCATTTTGACTGCCTCCAGAAGTTAGATCAGATGGCAAATTGGATTTGGTGCTAGGTCTTTCCCTTTAGGTTTTACCCCAACAATGTTTTCATTAGTTTCGCTCACTCTCGAAATCAAGCATTTTACAGCAGGTTGGAGCAGCCTGTATCTCAGCACAGGAATAAGGTAGGGAAGAATTCTAAGGATCATTTTGACTGCCTCCAGAAGTTAGATCAGATGGCAAATTGGATTTGGTGCTAGGGCTTTCCCTTTAGGTTTTACCCCAACAATGTTTTCATTAGTTTCGCTCACTCTCGAAATCAAGCATTTTACAGCAGGTTGGAGCAGCCTGTATCTCAGCACAGGAATAAGGTAGGGAAGAATTCTAAGGATCATTTTGACTGCCTCCAGAAGTTAGATCAGATGGCAAATTGGATTTGGTGCTAGGTCTTTCCCTTTAGGTTTTACCCCAACAATGTTTTCATTAGTTTCGCTCACTCTCGAAATCAAGCATTTTACAGCAGGTTGGAGCAGCCTGTATCTCAGCACAGGAATAAGGTAGGGAAGAATTCTAAGGCTCATTTTGACTGCCTCCAGAAGTTAGATCAGATGGCAAATTGGATTTGGTGCTAGGTCTTTCCCTTTAGGTTTTACCCCAACAATGTTTTCATTAGTTTCGCTCACTCTCGAAATCAAGCATTTTACAGCAGGTTGGAGCAGCCTGTATCTCAGCACAGGAATAAGGTAGGGAAGAATTCTAAGGATCATTTTGACTGCCTCCAGAAGTTAGATCAGATGGCAAATTGGATTTGGTGCTAGGTCTTTCCCTTTAGGTTTTACCCCAACAATGTTTTCATTAGTTTCGCTCACTCTCGAAATCAAGCATTTTACAGCAGGTTGGAGCAGCCTGTATCTCAGCACAGGAATAAGGTAGGGAAGAATTCTAAGGCTCATTTTGACTGCCTCCAGAAGTTAGATCAGATGGCAAATTGGATTTGGTGCTAGGTCTTTCCCTTTAGGTTTTACCCCAACAATGTTTTCATTAGTTTCGCTCACTCTCGAAATCAAGCATTTTACAGCAGGTTGGAGCAGCCTGTATCTCAGCACAGGAATAAGGTAGGGAAGAATTCTAAGGCTCATTTTGACTGCCTCCAGAAGTTAGATCAGATGGCAAATTGGATTTGGTGCTAGGTCTTTCCCTTTAGGTTTTACCCCAACAATGTTTTCATTAGTTTCGCTCACTCTCGAAATCAAGCATTTTACAGCAGGTTGGAGCAGCCTGTATCTCAGCACAGGAATAAGGTAGGGAAGAATTCTAAGGCTCATTTTGACTGCCTCCAGAAGTTAGATCAGATGGCAAATTGGATTTGGTGCTAGGTCTTTCCCTTTAGGTTTTACCCCAACAATGTTTTCATTAGTTTCGCTCACTCTCGAAATCAAGCATTTTACAGCAGGTTGGAGCAGCCTGTATCTCAGCACAGGAATAAGGTAGGGAAGAATTCTAAGGCTCATTTTGACTGCCTCCAGAAGTTAGATCAGATGGCAAATTGGATTTGGTGCTAGGTCTTTCCCTTTAGGTTTTACCCCAACAATGTTTTCATTAGTTTCGCTCACTCTCGAAATCAAGCATTTTACAGCAGGTTGGAGCAGCCTGTATCTCAGCACAGGAATAAGGTAGGGAAGAATTCTAAGGATCATTTTGACTGCCTCCAGAAGTTAGATCAGATGGCAAATTGGATTTGGTGCTAGGTCTTTCCCTTTAGGTTTTACCCCAACAATGTTTTCATTAGTTTCGCTCACTCTCGAAATCAAGCATTTTACAGCAGGTTGGAGCAGCCTGTATCTCAGCACAGGAATAAGGTAGGGAAGAATTCTAAGGCTCATTTTGACTGCCTCCAGAAGTTAGATCAGATGGCAAATTGGATTTGGTGCTAGGTCTTTCCCTTTAGGTTTTACCCCAACAATGTTTTCATTAGTTTCGCTCACTCTCGAAATCAAGCATTTTACAGCAGGTTGGAGCAGCCTGTATCTCAGCACAGGAATAAGGTAGGGAAGAATTCTAAGGCTCATTTTGACTGCCTCCAGAAGTTAGATCAGATGGCAAATTGGATTTGGTGCTAGGTCTTTCCCTTTAGGTTTTACCCCAACAATGTTTTCATTAGTTTCGCTCACTCTCGAAATCAAGCATTTTACAGCAGGTTGGAGCAGCCTGTATCTCAGCACAGGAATAAGGTAGGGAAGAATTCTAAGGATCATTTTGACTGCCTCCAGAAGTTAGATCAGATGGCAAATTGGATTTGGTACTAGGTCTTTCCCTTTAGGTTTTACCCCAACAATGTTTTCATTAGTTTCGCTCACTCTCGAAATCAAGCATTTTACAGCAGGTTGGAGCAGCCTGTATCTCAGCACAGGAATAAGGTAGGGAAGAATTCTAAGGCTCATTTTGACTGCCTCCAGAAGTTAGATCAGATGGCAAATTGGATTTGGTGCTAGGTCTTTCCCTTTAGGTTTTACCCCAACAATGTTTTCATTAGTTTCGCTCACTCTCGAAATCAAGCATTTTACAGCAGGTTGGAGCAGCCTGTATCTCAGCACAGGAATAAGGTAGGGAAGAATTCTAAGGCTCATTTTGACTGCCTCCAGAAGTTAGATCAGATGGCAAATTGGATTTGGTGCTAGGTCTTTCCCTTTAGGTTTTACCCCAACAATGTTTTCATTAGTTTCGCTCACTCTCGAAATCAAGCATTTTACAGCAGGTTGGATCAGCCTGTATCTCAGCACAGGAATAAGGTAGGGAAGAATTCTAAGGATCATTTTGACTGCCTCCAGAAGTTAGATCAGATGGCAAATTGGATTTGGTGCTAGGTCTTTCCCTTTAGGTTTTACCCCAACAATGTTTTCATTAGTTTCGCTCACTCTCGAAATCAAGCATTTTACAGCAGGTTGGAGCAGCCTGTATCTCAGCACAGGAATAAGGTAGGGAAGAATTCTAAGGCTCATTTTGACTGCCTCCAGAAGTTAGATCAGATGGCAAATTGGATTTGGTGCTAGGTCTTTCCCTTTAGGTTTTACCCCAACAATGTTTTCATTAGTTTCGCTCACTCTCGAAATCAAGCATTTTACAGCAGGTTGGAGCAGCCTGTATCTCAGCACAGGAATAAGGTAGGGAAGAATTCTAAGGATCATTTTGACTGCCTCCAGAAGTTAGATCAGATGGCAAATTGGATTTGGTGCTAGGGCTTTCCCTTTAGGTTTTACCCCAACAATGTTTTCATTAGTTTCGCTCACTCTCGAAATCAAGCATTTTACAGCAGGTTGGAGCAGCCTGTATCTCAGCACAGGAATAAGGTAGGGAAGAATTCTAAGGATCATTTTGACTGCCTCCAGAAGTTAGATCAGATGGCAAATTGGATTTGGTGCTAGGTCTTTCCCTTTAGGTTTTACCCCAACAATGTTTTCATTAGTTTCGCTCACTCTCGAAATCAAGCATTTTACAGCAGTTTGGAGCAGCCTGTATCTCAGTACAGGAATAAGGTAGGGAAGAATTCTAAGGCTCATTTTGACTGCCTCCAGAAGTTAGATCAGATGGCAAATTGGATTTGGTGCTAGGTCTTTCCCTTTAGGTTTTACCCCAACAATGTTTTCATTAGTTTCGCTCACTCTCGAAATCAAGCATTTTACAGCAGGTTGGAGCAGCCTGTATCTCAGCACAGGAATAAGGTAGGGAAGAATTCTAAGGATCATTTTGACTGCCTCCAGAAGTTAGATCAGATGGCAAATTGGATTTGGTGCTAGGGCTTTCCCTTTAGGTTTTACCCCAACAATGTTTTCATTAGTTTCGCTCACTCTCGAAATCAAGCATTTTACAGCAGGTTGGAGCAGCCTGTATCTCAGCACAGGAATAAGGTAGGGAAGAATTCTAAGGATCATTTTGACTGCCTCCAGAAGTTAGATCAGATGGCAAATTGGATTTGGTGCTAGGTCTTTCCCTTTAGGTTTTACCCCAACAATGTTTTCATTAGTTTCGCTCACTCTCGAAATCAAGCATTTTACAGCAGGTTGGAGCAGCCTGTATCTCAGCACAGGAATAAGGTAGGGAAGAATTCTAAGGCTCATTTTGACTGCCTCCAGAAGTTAGATCAGATGGCAAATTGGATTTGGTGCTAGGTCTTTCCCTTTAGGTTTTACCCCAACAATGTTTTCATTAGTTTCGCTCACTCTCGAAATCAAGCATTTTACAGCAGGTTGGAGCAGCCTGTATCTCAGCACAGGAATAAGGTAGGGAAGAATTCTAAGGCTCATTTTGACTGCCTCCAGAAGTTAGATCAGATGGCAAATTGGATTTGGTGCTAGGTCTTTCCCTTTAGGTTTTACCCCAACAATGTTTTCATTAGTTTCGCTCACTCTCGAAATCAAGCATTTTACAGCAGGTTGGAGCAGCCTGTATCTCAGCACAGGAATAAGGTAGGGAAGAATTCTAAGGCTCATTTTGACTGCCTCCAGAAGTTAGATCAGATGGCAAATTGGATTTGGTGCTAGGTCTTTCCCTTTAGGTTTTACCCCAACAATGTTTTCATTAGTTTCGCTCACTCTCGAAATCAAGCATTTTACAGCAGGTTGGAGCAGCCTGTATCTCAGCACAGGAATAAGGTAGGGAAGAATTCTAAGGCTCATTTTGACTGCCTCCAGAAGTTAGATCAGATGGCAAATTGGATTTGGTGCTAGGTCTTTCCCTTTAGGTTTTACCCCAACAATGTTTTCATTAGTTTCGCTCACTCTCGAAATCAAGCATTTTACAGCAGGTTGGAGCAGCCTGTATCTCAGCACAGGAATAAGGTAGGGAAGAATTCTAAGGATCATTTTGACTGCCTCCAGAAGTTAGATCAGATGGCAAATTGGATTTGGTGCTAGGGCTTTCCCTTTAGGTTTTACCCCAACAATGTTTTCATTAGTTTCGCTCACTCTCGAAATCAAGCATTTTACAGCAGGTTGGAGCAGCCTGTATCTCAGCACAGGAATAAGGTAGGGAAGAATTCTAAGGATCATTTTGACTGCCTCCAGAAGTTAGATCAGATGGCAAATTGGATTTGGTGCTAGGTCTTTCCCTTTAGGTTTTACCCCAACAATGTTTTCATTAGTTTCGCTCACTCTCGAAATCAAGCATTTTACAGCAGGTTGGAGCAGCCTGTATCTCAGCACAGGAATAAGGTAGGGAAGAATTCTAAGGCTCATTTTGACTGCCTCCAGAAGTTAGATCAGATGGCAAATTGGATTTGGTGCTAGGTCTTTCCCTTTAGGTTTTACCCCAACAATGTTTTCATTAGTTTCGCTCACTCTCGAAATCAAGCATTTTACAGCAGGTTGGAGCAGCCTGTATCTCAGCACAGGAATAAGGTAGGGAAGAATTCTAAGGATCATTTTGACTGCCTCCAGAAGTTAGATCAGATGGCAAATTGGATTTGGTGCTAGGTCTTTCCCTTTAGGTTTTACCCCAACAATGTTTTCATTAGTTTCGCTCACTCTCGAAATCAAGCATTTTACAGCAGGTTGGAGCAGCCTGTATCTCAGCACAGGAATAAGGTAGGGAAGAATTCTAAGGCTCATTTTGACTGCCTCCAGAAGTTAGATCAGATGGCAAATTGGATTTGGTGCTAGGTCTTTCCCTTTAGGTTTTACCCCAACAATGTTTTCATTAGTTTCGCTCACTCTCGAAATCAAGCATTTTACAGCAGGTTGGAGCAGCCTGTATCTCAGCACAGGAATAAGGTAGGGAAGAATTCTAAGGCTCATTTTGACTGCCTCCAGAAGTTAGATCAGATGGCAAATTGGATTTGGTGCTAGGTCTTTCCCTTTAGGTTTTACCCCAACAATGTTTTCATTAGTTTCGCTCACTCTCGAAATCAAGCATTTTACAGCAGGTTGGAGCAGCCTGTATCTCAGCACAGGAATAAGGTAGGGAAGAATTCTAAGGCTCATTTTGACTGCCTCCAGAAGTTAGATCAGATGGCAAATTGGATTTGGTGCTAGGTCTTTCCCTTTAGGTTTTACCCCAACAATGTTTTCATTAGTTTCGCTCACTCTCGAAATCAAGCATTTTACAGCAGGTTGGAGCAGCCTGTATCTCAGCACAGGAATAAGGTAGGGAAGAATTCTAAGGCTCATTTTGACTGCCTCCAGAAGTTAGATCAGATGGCAAATTGGATTTGGTGCTAGGTCTTTCCCTTTAGGTTTTACCCCAACAATGTTTTCATTAGTTTCGCTCACTCTCGAAATCAAGCATTTTACAGCAGGTTGGAGCAGCCTGTATCTCAGCACAGGAATAAGGTAGGGAAGAATTCTAAGGATCATTTTGACTGCCTCCAGAAGTTAGATCAGATGGCAAATTGGATTTGGTGCTAGGTCTTTCCCTTTAGGTTTTACCCCAACAATGTTTTCATTAGTTTCGCTCACTCTCGAAATCAAGCATTTTACAGCAGGTTGGAGCAGCCTGTATCTCAGCACAGGAATAAGGTAGGGAAGAATTCTAAGGCTCATTTTGACTGCCTCCAGAAGTTAGATCAGATGGCAAATTGGATTTGGTGCTAGGTCTTTCCCTTTAGGTTTTACCCCAACAATGTTTTCATTAGTTTCGCTCACTCTCGAAATCAAGCATTTTACAGCAGGTTGGAGCAGCCTGTATCTCAGCACAGGAATAAGGTAGGGAAGAATTCTAAGGCTCATTTTGACTGCCTCCAGAAGTTAGATCAGATGGCAAATTGGATTTGGTGCTAGGTCTTTCCCTTTAGGTTTTACCCCAACAATGTTTTCATTAGTTTCGCTCACTCTCGAAATCAAGCATTTTACAGCAGGTTGGAGCAGCCTGTATCTCAGCACAGGAATAAGGTAGGGAAGAATTCTAAGGATCATTTTGACTGCCTCCAGAAGTTAGATCAGATGGCAAATTGGATTTGGTACTAGGTCTTTCCCTTTAGGTTTTACCCCAACAATGTTTTCATTAGTTTCGCTCACTCTCGAAATCAAGCATTTTACAGCAGGTTGGAGCAGCCTGTATCTCAGCACAGGAATAAGGTAGGGAAGAATTCTAAGGCTCATTTTGACTGCCTCCAGAAGTTAGATCAGATGGCAAATTGGATTTGGTGCTAGGTCTTTCCCTTTAGGTTTTACCCCAACAATGTTTTCATTAGTTTCGCTCACTCTCGAAATCAAGCATTTTACAGCAGGTTGGAGCAGCCTGTATCTCAGCACAGGAATAAGGTAGGGAAGAATTCTAAGGCTCATTTTGACTGCCTCCAGAAGTTAGATCAGATGGCAAATTGGATTTGGTGCTAGGTCTTTCCCTTTAGGTTTTACCCCAACAATGTTTTCATTAGTTTCGCTCACTCTCGAAATCAAGCATTTTACAGCAGGTTGGATCAGCCTGTATCTCAGCACAGGAATAAGGTAGGGAAGAATTCTAAGGATCATTTTGACTGCCTCCAGAAGTTAGATCAGATGGCAAATTGGATTTGGTGCTAGGTCTTTCCCTTTAGGTTTTACCCCAACAATGTTTTCATTAGTTTCGCTCACTCTCGAAATCAAGCATTTTACAGCAGGTTGGAGCAGCCTGTATCTCAGCACAGGAATAAGGTAGGGAAGAATTCTAAGGCTCATTTTGACTGCCTCCAGAAGTTAGATCAGATGGCAAATTGGATTTGGTGCTAGGTCTTTCCCTTTAGGTTTTACCCCAACAATGTTTTCATTAGTTTCGCTCACTCTCGAAATCAAGCATTTTACAGCAGGTTGGAGCAGCCTGTATCTCAGCACAGGAATAAGGTAGGGAAGAATTCTAAGGCTCATTTTGACTGCCTCCAGAAGTTAGATCAGATGGCAAATTGGATTTGGTGCTAGGTCTTTCCCTTTAGGTTTTACCCCAACAATGTTTTCATTAGTTTCGCTCACTCTCGAAATCAAGCATTTTACAGCAGGTTGGAGCAGCCTGTATCTCAGCACAGGAATAAGGTAGGGAAGAATTCTAAGGCTCATTTTGACTGCCTCCAGAAGTTAGATCAGATGGCAAATTGGATTTGGTGCTAGGTCTTTCCCTTTAGGTTTTACCCCAACAATGTTTTCATTAGTTTCGCTCACTCTCGAAATCAAGCATTTTACAGCAGGTTGGAGCAGCCTGTATCTCAGCACAGGAATAAGGTAGGGAAGAATTCTAAGGATCATTTTGACTGCCTCCAGAAGTTAGATCAGATGGCAAATTGGATTTGGTGCTAGGTCTTTCCCTTTAGGTTTTACCCCAACAATGTTTTCATTAGTTTCGCTCACTCTCGAAATCAAGCATTTTACAGCAGGTTGGAGCAGCCTGTATCTCAGCACAGGAATAAGGTAGGGAAGAATTCTAAGGCTCATTTTGACTGCCTCCAGAAGTTAGATCAGATGGCAAATTGGATTTGGTGCTAGGTCTTTCCCTTTAGGTTTTACCCCAACAATGTTTTCATTAGTTTCGCTCACTCTCGAAATCAAGCATTTTACAGCAGGTTGGAGCAGCCTGTATCTCAGCACAGGAATAAGGTAGGGAAGAATTCTAAGGCTCATTTTGACTGCCTCCAGAAGTTAGATCAGATGGCAAATTGGATTTGGTGCTAGGTCTTTCCCTTTAGGTTTTACCCCAACAATGTTTTCATTAGTTTCGCTCACTCTCGAAATCAAGCATTTTACAGCAGGTTGGAGCAGCCTGTATCTCAGCACAGGAATAAGGTAGGGAAGAATTCTAAGGCTCATTTTGACTGCCTCCAGAAGTTAGATCAGATGGCAAATTGGATTTGGTGCTAGGTCTTTCCCTTTAGGTTTTACCCCAACAATGTTTTCATTAGTTTCGCTCACTCTCGAAATCAAGCATTTTACAGCAGGTTGGAGCAGCCTGTATCTCAGCACAGGAATAAGGTAGGGAAGAATTCTAAGGCTCATTTTGACTGCCTCCAGAAGTTAGATCAGATGGCAAATTGGATTTGGTGCTAGGTCTTTCCCTTTAGGTTTTACCCCAACAATGTTTTCATTAGCTTCGCTCACTCTCGAAATCAAGCATTTTACAGCAGGTTGGAGCAGCCTGTATCTCAGCACAGGAATAAGGTAGGGAAGAATTCTAAGGCTCATTTTGACTGCCTCCAGAAGTTAGATCAGATGGCAAATTGGATTTGGTGCTAGGTCTTTCCCTTTAGGTTTTACCCCAACAATGTTTTCATTAGTTTCGCTCACTCTCGAAATCAAGCATTTTACAGCAGGTTGGAGCAGCCTGTATCTCAGCACAGGAATAAGGTAGGGAAGAATTCTAAGGCTCATTTTGACTGCCTCCAGAAGTTAGATCAGATGGCAAATTGGATTTGGTGCTAGGTCTTTCCCTTTAGGTTTTACCCCAACAATGTTTTCATTAGTTTCGCTCACTCTCGAAATCAAGCATTTTACAGCAGGTTGGAGCAGCCTGTATCTCAGCACAGGAATAAGGTAGGGAAGAATTCTAAGGCTCATTTTGACTGCCTCCAGAAGTTAGATCAGATGGCAAATTGGATTTGGTGCTAGGTCTTTCCCTTTAGGTTTTACCCCCAACAATGTTTTCATTAGTTTCGCTCACTCTCGAAATCAAGCATTTTACAGCAGGTTGGAGCAGCCTGTATCTCAGCACAGGAATAAGGTAGGGAAGAATTCTAAGGCTCATTTTGACTGCCTCCAGAAGTTAGATCAGATGGCAAATTGGATTTGGTGCTAGGTCATTCCCTTTAGGTTTTACCCCAACAATGTTTTCATTAGTTTCGCTCACTCTCGAAATCAAGCATTTTACAGCAGGTTGGAGCAGCCTGTATCTCAGCACAGGAATAAGGTAGGGAAGAATTCTAAGGCTCATTTTGACTGCCTCCAGAAGTTAGATCAGATGGCAAATTGGATTTGGTGCTAGGTCTTTCCCTTTAGGTTTTACCCCAACAATGTTTTCATTAGTTTCGCTCACTCTCGAAATCAAGCATTTTACAGCAGGTTGGAGCAGCCTGTATCTCAGCACAGGAATAAGGTAGGGAAGAATTCTAAGGCTCATTTTGACTGCCTCCAGAAGTTAGATCAGATGGCAAATTGGATTTGGTGCTAGGTCTTTCCCTTTAGGTTTTACCCCAACAATGTTTTCATTAGTTTCGCTCACTCTCGAAATCAAGCATTTTACAGCAGGTTGGAGCAGCCTGTATCTCAGCACAGGAATAAGGTAGGGAAGAATTCTAAGGCTCATTTTGACTGCCTCCAGAAGTTAGATCAGATGGCAAATTGGATTTGGTGCTAGGTCTTTCCCTTTAGGTTTTACCCCAACAATGTTTTCATTAGTTTCGCTCACTCTCGAAATCAAGCATTTTACAGCAGGTTGGAGCAGCCTGTATCTCAGCACAGGAATAAGGTAGGGAAGAATTCTAAGGCTCATTTTGACTGCCTCCAGAAGTTAGATCAGATGGCAAATTGGATTTGGTGCTAGGTCTTTCCCTTTAGGTTTTACCCCAACAATGTTTTCATTAGTTTCGCTCACTCTCGAAATCAAGCATTTTACAGCAGGTTGGAGCAGCCTGTATCTCAGCACAGGAATAAGGTAGGGAAGAATTCTAAGGCTCATTTTGACTGCCTCCAGAAGTTAGATCAGATGGCAAATTGGATTTGGTGCTAGGTCTTTCCCTTTAGGTTTTACCCCAACAATGTTTTCATTAGTTTCGCTCACTCTCGAAATCAAGCATTTTACAGCAGGTTGGAGCAGCCTGTATCTCAGCACAGGAATAAGGTAGGGAAGAATTCTAAGGCTCATTTTGACTGCCTCCAGAAGTTAGATCAGATGGCAAATTGGATTTGGTGCTAGGTCTTTCCCTTTAGGTTTTACCCCAACAATGTTTTCATTAGTTTCGCTCACTCTCGAAATCAAGCATTTTACAGCAGGTTGGAGCAGCCTGTATCTCAGCACAGGAATAAGGTAGGGAAGAATTCTAAGGCTCATTTTGACTGCCTCCAGAAGTTAGATCAGATGGCAAATTGGATTTGGTGCTAGGTCTTTCCCTTTAGGTTTTACCCCAACAATGTTTTCATTAGTTTCGCTCACTCTCGAAATCAAGCATTTTACAGCAGGTTGGAGCAGCCTGTATCTCAGCACAGGAATAAGGTAGGGAAGAATTCTAAGGATCATTTTGACTGCCTCCAGAAGTTAGATCAGATGGCAAATTGGATTTGGTGCTAGGTCTTTCCCTTTAGGTTTTACCCCAACAATGTTTTCATTAGTTTCGCTCACTCTCGAAATCAAGCATTTTACAGCAGGTTGGAGCAGCCTGTATCTCAGCACAGGAATAAGGTAGGGAAGAATTCTAAGGCTCATTTTGACTGCCTCCAGAAGTTAGATCAGATGGCAAATTGGATTTGGTGCTAGGTCTTTCCCTTTAGGTTTTACCCCAACAATGTTTTCATTAGTTTCGCTCACTCTCGAAATCAAGCATTTTACAGCAGGTTGGAGCAGCCTGTATCTCAGCACAGGAATAAGGTAGGGAAGAATTCTAAGGATCATTTTGACTGCCTCCAGAAGTTAGATCAGATGGCAAATTGGATTTGGTGCTAGGTCTTTCCCTTTAGGTTTTACCCCAACAATGTTTTCATTAGTTTCGCTCACTCTCGAAATCAAGCGTTTTACAGCAGGTTGGAGCAGCCTGTATCTCAGCACAGGAATAAGGTAGGGAAGAATTCTAAGGCTCATTTTGACTGCCTCCAGAAGTTAGATCAGATGGCAAATTGGATTTGGTGCTAGGTCTTTCCCTTTAGGTTTTACCCCAACAATGTTTTCATTAGTTTCGCTCACTCTCGAAATCAAGCATTTTACAGCAGGTTGGAGCAGCCTGTATCTCAGCACAGGAATAAGGTAGGGAAGAATTCTAAGGCTCATTTTGACTGCCTCCAGAAGTTAGATCAGATGGCAAATTGGATTTGGTGCTAGGTCTTTCCCTTTAGGTTTTACCCCAACAATGTTTTCATTAGTTTCGCTCACTCTCGAAATCAAGCATTTTACAGCAGGTTGGAGCAGCCTGTATCTCAGCACAGGAATAAGGTAGGGAAGAATTCTAAGGCTCATTTTGACTGCCTCCAGAAGTTAGATCAGATGGCAAATTGGATTTGGTGCTAGGTCTTTCCCTTTAGGTTTTACCCCAACAATGTTTTCATTAGTTTCGCTCACTCTCGAAATCAAGCATTTTACAGCAGGTTGGAGCAGCCTGTATCTCAGCACAGGAATAAGGTAGGGAAGAATTCTAAGGATCATTTTGACTGCCTCCAGAAGTTAGATCAGATGGCAAATTGGATTTGGTGCTAGGTCTTTCCCTTTAGGTTTTACCCCAACAATGTTTTCATTAGTTTCGCTCACTCTCGAAATCAAGCATTTTACAGCAGGTTGGAGCAGCCTGTATCTCAGCACAGGAATAAGGTAGGGAAGAATTCTAAGGCTCATTTTGACTGCCTCCAGAAGTTAGATCAGATGGCAAATTGGATTTGGTGCTAGGTCTTTCCCTTTAGGTTTTACCCCAACAATGTTTTCATTAGTTTCGCTCACTCTCGAAATCAAGCATTTTACAGCAGGTTGGAGCAGCCTGTATCTCAGCACAGGAATAAGGTAGGGAAGAATTCTAAGGCTCATTTTGACTGCCTCCAGAAGTTAGATCAGATGGCAAATTGGATTTGGTGCTAGGTCTTTCCCTTTAGGTTTTACCCCAACAATGTTTTCATTAGTTTCGCTCACTCTCGAAATCAAGCATTTTACAGCAGGTTGGAGCAGCCTGTATCTCAGCACAGGAATAAGGTAGGGAAGAATTCTAAGGCTCATTTTGACTGCCTCCAGAAGTTAGATCAGATGGCAAATTGGATTTGGTGCTAGGTCTTTCCCTTTAGGTTTTACCCCAACAATGTTTTCATTAGTTTCGCTCACTCTCGAAATCAAGCATTTTACAGCAGGTTGGAGCAGCCTGTATCTCAGCACAGGAATAAGGTAGGGAAGAATTCTAAGGATCATTGTGACTGCCTCCAGAAGTTAGATCAGATGGCAAATTGGATTTGGTGCTAGGTCTTTCCCTTTAGGTTTTACCCCAACAATGTTTTCATTAGTTTCGCTCACTCTCGAAATCAAGCATTTTACAGCAGGTTGGAGCAGCCTGTATCTCAGCACAGGAATAAGGTAGGGAAGAATTCTAAGGATCATTTTGACTGCCTCCAGAAGTTAGATCAGATGGCAAATTGGATTTGGTGCTAGGTCTTTCCCTTTAGGTTTTACCCCAACAATGTTTTCATTAGTTTCGCTCACTCTCGAAATCAAGCATTTTACAGCAGGTTGGAGCAGCCTGTATCTCAGCACAGGAATAAGGTAGGGAAGAATTCTAAGGATCATTTTGACTGCCTCCAGAAGTTAGATCAGATGGCAAATTGGATTTGGTGCTAGGTCTTTCCCTTTAGGTTTTACCCCAACAATGTTTTCATTAGTTTCGCTCACTCTCGAAATCAAGCATTTTACAGCAGGTTGGAGCAGCCTGTATCTCAGCACAGGAATAAGGTAGGGAAGAATTCTAAGGATCATTTTGACTGCCTCCAGAAGTTAGATCAGATGGCAAATTGGATTTGGTGCTAGGTCTTTCCCTTTAGGTTTTACCCCAACAATGTTTTCATTAGTTTCGCTCACTCTCGAAATCAAGCATTTTACAGCAGGTTGGAGCAGCCTGTATCTCAGCACAGGAATAAGGTAGGGAAGAATTCTAAGGCTCATTTTGACTGCCTCCAGAAGTTAGATCAGATGGCAAATTGGATTTGGTGCTAGGTCTTTCCCTTTAGGTTTTACCCCAACAATGTTTTCATTAGTTTCGCTCACTCTCGAAATCAAGCATTTTACAGCAGGTTGGAGCAGCCTGTATCTCAGCACAGGAATAAGGTAGGGAAGAATTCTAAGGCTCATTTTGACTGCCTCCAGAAGTTAGATCAGATGGCAAATTGGATTTGGTGCTAGGTCTTTCCCTTTAGGTTTTACCCCAACAATGTTTTCATTAGTTTCGCTCACTCTCGAAATCAAGCATTTTACAGCAGGTTGGAGCAGCCTGTATCTCAGCACAGGAATAAGGTAGGGAAGAATTCTAAGGCTCATTTTGACTGCCTCCAGAAGTTAGATCAGATGGCAAATTGGATTTGGTGCTAGGTCTTTCCCTTTAGGTTTTACCCCAACAATGTTTTCATTAGTTTCGCTCACTCTCGAAATCAAGCATTTTACAGCAGGTTGGAGCAGCCTGTATCTCAGCACAGGAATAAGGTAGGGAAGAATTCTAAGGCTCATTTTGACTGCCTCCAGAAGTTAGATCAGATGGCAAATTGGATTTGGTGCTAGGTCTTTCCCTTTAGGTTTTACCCCAACAATGTTTTCATTAGTTTCGCTCACTCTCGAAATCAAGTATTTTACAGCAGGTTGGAGCAGCCTGTATCTCAGCACAGGAATAAGGTAGGGAAGAATTCTAAGGCTCATTTTGACTGCCTCCAGAAGTTAGATCAGATGGCAAATTGGATTTGGTGCTAGGTCTTTCCCTTTAGGTTTTACCCCAACAATGTTTTCATTAGTTTCGCTCACTCTCGAAATCAAGCATTTTACAGCAGGTTGGAGCAGCCTGTATCTCAGCACAGGAATAAGGTAGGGAAGAATTCTAAGGATCATTGTGACTGCCTCCAGAAGTTAGATCAGATGGCAAATTGGATTTGGTGCTAGGTCTTTCCCTTTAGGTTTTACCCCAACAATGTTTTCATTAGTTTCGCTCACTCTCGAAATCAAGCATTTTACAGCAGGTTGGAGCAGCCTGTATCTCAGCACAGGAATAAGGTAGGGAAGAATTCTAAGGCTCATTTTGACTGCCTCCAGAAGTTAGATCAGATGGCAAATTGGATTTGGTGCTAGGTCTTTCCCTTTAGGTTTTACCCCAACAATGTTTTCATTAGTTTCGCTCACTCTCGAAATCAAGCATTTTACAGCAGGTTGGAGCAGCCTGTATCTCAGCACAGGAATAAGGTAGGGAAGAATTCTAAGGCTCATTTTGACTGCCTCCAGAAGTTAGATCAGATGGCAAATTGGATTTGGTGCTAGGTCTTTCCCTTTAGGTTTTACCCCAACAATGTTTTCATTAGTTTCGCTCACTCTCGAAATCAAGCATTTTACAGCAGGTTGGAGCAGCCTGTATCTCAGCACAGGAATAAGGTAGGGAAGAATTCTAAGGCTCATTTTGACTGCCTCCAGAAGTTAGATCAGATGGCAAATTGGATTTGGTGCTAGGTCTTTCCCTTTAGGTTTTACCCCAACAATGTTTTCATTAGTTTCGCTCACTCTCGAAATCAAGCATTTTACAGCAGGTTGGAGCAGCCTGTATCTCAGCACAGGAATAAGGTAGGGAAGAATTCTAAGGCTCATTTTGACTGCCTCCAGAAGTTAGATCAGATGGCAAATTGGATTTGGTGCTAGGTCTTTCCCTTTAGGTTTTACCCCAACAATGTTTTCATTAGTTTCGCTCACTCTCGAAATCAAGCATTTTACAGCAGGTTGGAGCAGCCTGTATCTCAGCACAGGAATAAGGTAGGGAAGAATTCTAAGGCTCATTTTGACTGCCTCCAGAAGTTAGATCAGATGGCAAATTGGATTTGGTGCTAGGTCTTTCCCTTTAGGTTTTACCCCAACAATGTTTTCATTAGTTTCGCTCACTCTCGAAATCAAGCATTTTACAGCAGGTTGGAGCAGCCTGTATCTCAGCACAGGAATAAGGTAGGGAAGAATTCTAAGGATCATTTTGACTGCCTCCAGAAGTTAGATCAGATGGCAAATTGGATTTGGTGCTAGGTCTTTCCCTTTAGGTTTTACCCCAACAATGTTTTCATTAGTTTCGCTCACTCTCGAAATCAAGCATTTTACAGCAGGTTGGAGCAGCCTGTATCTCAGCACAGGAATAAGGTAGGGAAGAATTCTAAGGCTCATTTTGACTGCCTCCAGAAGTTAGATCAGATGGCAAATTGGATTTGGTGCTAGGTCTTTCCCTTTAGGTTTTACCCCAACAATGTTTTCATTAGTTTCGCTCACTCTCGAAATCAAGCATTTTACAGCAGGTTGGAGCAGCCTGTATCTCAGCACAGGAATAAGGTAGGGAAGAATTCTAAGGATCATTTTGACTGCCTCCAGAAGTTAGATCAGATGGCAAATTGGATTTGGTGCTAGGTCTTTCCCTTTAGGTTTTACCCCAACAATGTTTTCATTAGTTTCGCTCACTCTCGAAATCAAGCGTTTTACAGCAGGTTGGAGCAGCCTGTATCTCAGCACAGGAATAAGGTAGGGAAGAATTCTAAGGATCATTTTGACTGCCTCCAGAAGTTAGATCAGATGGCAAATTGGATTTGGTGCTAGGTCTTTCCCTTTAGGTTTTACCCCAACAATGTTTTCATTAGTTTCGCTCACTCTCGAAATCAAGCATTTTACAGCAGGTTGGAGCAGCCTGTATCTCAGCACAGGAATAAGGTAGGGAAGAATTCTAAGGATCATTTTGACTGCCTCCAGAAGTTAGATCAGATGGCAAATTGGATTTGGTGCTAGGTCTTTCCCTTTAGGTTTTACCCCAACAATGTTTTCATTAGTTTCGCTCACTCTCGAAATCAAGCATTTTACAGCAGGTTGGAGCAGCCTGTATCTCAGCACAGGAATAAGGTAGGGAAGAATTCTAAGGCTCATTTTGACTGCCTCCAGAAGTTAGATCAGATGGCAAATTGGATTTGGTGCTAGGTCTTTCCCTTTAGGTTTTACCCCAACAATGTTTTCATTAGTTTCGCTCACTCTCGAAATCAAGCATTTTACAGCAGGTTGGAGCAGCCTGTATCTCAGCACAGGAATAAGGTAGGGAAGAATTCTAAGGATCATTTTGACTGCCTCCAGAAGTTAGATCAGATGGCAAATTGGATTTGGTGCTAGGTCTTTCCCTTTAGGTTTTACCCCAACAATGTTTTCATTAGTTTCGCTCACTCTCGAAATCAAGCATTTTACAGCAGGTTGGAGCAGCCTGTATCTCAGCACAGGAATAAGGTAGGGAAGAATTCTAAGGATCATTTTGACTGCCTCCAGAAGTTAGATCAGATGGCAAATTGGATTTGGTGCTAGGTCTTTCCCTTTAGGTTTTACCCCAACAATGTTTTCATTAGTTTCGCTCACTCTCGAAATCAAGCATTTTACAGCAGGTTGGAGCAGCCTGTATCTCAGCACAGGAATAAGGTAGGGAAGAATTCTAAGGATCATTTTGACTGCCTCCAGAAGTTAGATCAGATGGCAAATTGGATTTGGTGCTAGGTCTTTCCCTTTAGGTTTTACCCCAACAATGTTTTCATTAGTTTCGCTCACTCTCGAAATCAAGCATTTTACAGCAGGTTGGAGCAGCCTGTATCTCAGCACAGGAATAAGGTAGGGAAGAATTCTAAGGCTCATTTTGACTGCCTCCAGAAGTTAGATCAGATGGCAAATTGGATTTGGTGCTAGGTCTTTCCCTTTAGGTTTTACCCCAACAATGTTTTCATTAGTTTCGCTCACTCTCGAAATCAAGCATTTTACAGCAGGTTGGAGCAGCCTGTATCTCAGCACAGGAATAAGGTAGGGAAGAATTCTAAGGCTCATTTTGACTGCCTCCAGAAGTTAGATCAGATGGCAAATTGGATTTGGTGCTAGGTCTTTCCCTTTAGGTTTTACCCCAACAATGTTTTCATTAGTTTCGCTCACTCTCGAAATCAAGCATTTTACAGCAGGTTGGAGCAGCCTGTATCTCAGCACAGGAATAAGGTAGGGAAGAATTCTAAGGCTCATTTTGACTGCCTCCAGAAGTTAGATCAGATGGCAAATTGGATTTGGTGCTAGGTCTTTCCCTTTAGGTTTTACCCCAACAATGTTTTCATTAGTTTCGCTCACTCTCGAAATCAAGCATTTTACAGCAGGTTGGAGCAGCCTGTATCTCAGCACAGGAATAAGGTAGGGAAGAATTCTAAGGCTCATTTTGACTGCCTCCAGAAGTTAGATCAGATGGCAAATTGGATTTGGTGCTAGGTCTTTCCCTTTAGGTTTTACCCCAACAATGTTTTCATTAGTTTCGCTCACTCTCGAAATCAAGCATTTTACAGCAGGTTGGAGCAGCCTGTATCTCAGCACAGGAATAAGGTAGGGAAGAATTCTAAGGCTCATTTTGACTGCCTCCAGAAGTTAGATCAGATGGCAAATTGGATTTGGTGCTAGGTCTTTCCCTTTAGGTTTTACCCCAACAATGTTTTCATTAGTTTCGCTCACTCTCGAAATCAAGTATTTTACAGCAGGTTGGAGCAGCCTGTATCTCAGCACAGGAATAAGGTAGGGAAGAATTCTAAGGCTCATTTTGACTGCCTCCAGAAGTTAGATCAGATGGCAAATTGGATTTGGTGCTAGGTCTTTCCCTTTAGGTTTTACCCCAACAATGTTTTCATTAGTTTCGCTCACTCTCGAAATCAAGCATTTTACAGAAGGTTGGAGCAGCCTGTATCTCAGCACAGGAATAAGGTAGTGTTACAGTTTGAGCTGGGTGCCCCCCTGCAGTGTTTACTTCCTGTGTCCAGAAATCCAGCCCAGGGGTGGACACAGGAAATTATGTAGTATTTCATACCACAATCCTTTGCACCACTATAAGATCCAGTGCGGAGTCTAGCACTATCTCTTTTCTTCCTCCTCCGTCAGCCGGTAACTGGGGAGATGTCTCCTGGCTTT
>NW_027143317.1:0-66615 GCF_026170545.1 Melanerpes formicivorus
GAAACTAATGAAAACATTGTTGGGGTAAAACCTAAAGGGAAAGACCTAGCACCAAATCCAATTTGCCATCTGATCTAACTTCTGGAGGCAGTCAAAATGAGTATTTGAATTCTTCCCTACCTTATTCCTGTGCTGAGATACAGGCTGCTCCAACCTGCTGTAAAATGCTTGATTTCGAGAGTGAGCGAAACTAATGAAAACATTGTTGGGGTAAAACCTAAAGGGAAAGACCTAGCACCAAATTCCATTGGCCATCTGATCTAACTTCTGGAGGCAGTCAAAATGATCCTTAGAATTCTTCCCTACCTTATTCCTGTGCTGAGATACAGGCTGCTCCAACCTGCTGTAAAATGCTTGATTTCGAGAGTGAGCGAAACTAATGAAAACATTGTTGGGGTAAAACCTAAAGGGAAAGACCTAGCACCAAATCCAATTTGCCATCTGATCTAACTTCTGGAGGCAGTCAAAATGATCCTTAGAATTCTTCCCTACCTTATTCCTGTGCTGAGATACAGGCTGCTCCAACCTGCTGTAAAATGCTTGATTTCGAGAGTGAGCGAAACTAATGAAAACATTGTTGGGGTAAAACCTAAAGGGAAAGGCCTAGCACCAAATTGCATTGGCCATCTGATCTAACTTCTGGAGGCAGTCAAAATGAGTATTTGAATTCTTCCCTACCTTATTCCTGTGCTGAGATACAGGCTGCTCCAACCTGCTGTAAAATGCTTGATTTCGAGAGTGAGCGAAACTAATGAAAACATTGTTGGGGTAAAACCTAAAGGGAAAGACCTAGCACCAAATTGCATTGGCCATCTGATCTAACTTCTGGAGGCAGTCAAAATGATCCTTAGAATTCTTCCCTACCTTATTCCTGTGCTGAGATACAGGCTGCTCCAACCTGCTGTAAAATGCTTGATTTCGAGAGTGAGCGAAACTAATGAAAACATTGTTGGGGTAAAACCTAAAGGGAAAGACCTAGCACCAAATTGCATTGGCCATCTGATCTAACTTCTGGAGGCAGTCAAAATGATCCTTAGAATTCTTCCCTACCTTATTCCTGTGCTGAGATACAGGCTGCTCCAACCTGCTGTAAAATGCTTGATTTCGAGAGTGAGCGAAACTAATGAAAACATTGTTGGGGTAAAACCTAAAGGGAAAGACCTAGCACCAAATCCAATTTGCCATCTGATCTAACTTCTGGAGGCAGTCAAAATGAGTATTTGAATTCTTCCCTACCTTATTCCTGTGCTGAGATACAGGCTGCTCCAACCTGCTGTAAAATGCTTGATTTCGAGAGTGAGCGAAACTAATGAAAACATTGTTGGGGTAAAACCTAAAGGGAAAGACCTAGCACCAAATTCCATTGGCCATCTGATCTAACTTCTGGAGGCAGTCAAAATGATCCTTAGAATTCTTCCCTACCTTATTCCTGTGCTGAGATACAGGCTGCTCCAACCTGCTGTAAAATGCTTGATTTCGAGAGTGAGCGAAACTAATGAAAACATTGTTGGGGTAAAACCTAAAGGGAAAGACCTAGCACCAAATTCCATTGGCCATCTGATCTAACTTCTGGAGGCAGTCAAAATGATCCTTAGAATTCTTCCCTACCTTATTCCTGTGCTGAGATACAGGCTGCTCCAACCTGCTGTAAAATGCTTGATTTCGAGAGTGAGCGAAACTAATGAAAACATTGTTGGGGTAAAACCTAAAGGGAAAGGCCTAGCACCAAATCCAATTTGCCATCTGATCTAACTTCTGGAGGCAGTCAAAATGATCCTTAGAATTCTTCCCTACCTTATTCCTGTGCTGAGATACAGGCTGCTCCAACCTGCTGTAAAATGCTTGATTTCGAGAGTGAGCGAAACTAATGAAAACATTGTTGGGGTAAAACCTAAAGGGAAAGACCTAGCACCAAATTCCATTGGCCATCTGATCTAACTTCTGGAGGCAGTCAAAATGATCCTTAGAATTCTTCCCTACCTTATTCCTGTGCTGAGATACAGGCTGCTCCAACCTGCTGTAAAATGCTTGATTTCGAGAGTGAGCGAAACTAATGAAAACATTGTTGGGGTAAAACCTAAAGGGAAAGACCTAGCACCAAATCCAATTTGCCATCTGATCTAACTTCTGGAGGCAGTCAAAATGATCCTTAGAATTCTTCCCTACCTTATTCCTGTGCTGAGATACAGGCTGCTCCAACCTGCTGTAAAATGCTTGATTTCGAGAGTGAGCGAAACTAATGAAAACATTGTTGGGGTAAAACCTAAAGGGAAAGACCTAGCACCAAATCCAATTTGCCATCTGATCTAACTTCTGGAGGCAGTCAAAATGAGTATTTGAATTCTTCCCTACCTTATTCCTGTGCTGAGATACAGGCTGCTCCAACCTGCTGTAAAATGCTTGATTTCGAGAGTGAGCGAAACTAATGAAAACATTGTTGGGGGTAAAACCTAAAGGGAAAGACCTAGCACCAAATTCCATTGGCCATCTGATCTAACTTCTGGAGGCAGTCAAAATGATCCTTAGAATTCTTCCCTACCTTATTCCTGTGCTGAGATACAGGCTGCTCCAACCTGCTGTAAAATGCTTGATTTCGAGAGTGAGCGAAACTAATGAAAACATTGTTGGGGTAAAACCTAAAGGGAAAGACCTAGCACCAAATTCCATTGGCCATCTGATCTAACTTCTGGAGGCAGTCAAAATGATCCTTAGAATTCTTCCCTACCTTATTCCTGTGCTGAGATACAGGCTGCTCCAACCTGCTGTAAAATGCTTGATTTCGAGAGTGAGCGAAACTAATGAAAACATTGTTGGGGTAAAACCTAAAGGGAAAGACCTAGCACCAAATTCCATTGGCCATCTGATCTAACTTCTGGAGGCAGTCAAAATGAGTATTTGAATTCTTCCCTACCTTATTCCTGTGCTGAGATACAGGCTGCTCCAACCTGCTGTAAAATGCTTGATTTCGAGAGTGAGCGAAACTAATGAAAACATTGTTGGGGTAAAACCTAAAGGGAAAGACCTAGCACCAAATTGCATTGGCCATCTGATCTAACTTCTGGAGGCAGTCAAAATGATCCTTAGAATTCTTCCCTACCTTATTCCTGTGCTGAGATACAGGCTGCTCCAACCTGCTGTAAAATGCTTGATTTCGAGAGTGAGCGAAACTAATGAAAACATTGTTGGGGTAAAACCTAAAGGGAAAGACCTAGCACCAAATTGCATTGGCCATCTGATCTAACTTCTGGAGGCAGTCAAAATGATCCTTAGAATTCTTCCCTACCTTATTCCTGTGCTGAGATACAGGCTGCTCCAACCTGCTGTAAAATGCTTGATTTCGAGAGTGAGCGAAACTAATGAAAACATTGTTGGGGTAAAACCTAAAGGGAAAGACCTAGCACCAAATCCAATTTGCCATCTGATCTAACTTCTGGAGGCAGTCAAAATGAGTATTTGAATTCTTCCCTACCTTATTCCTGTGCTGAGATACAGGCTGCTCCAACCTGCTGTAAAATGCTTGATTTCGAGAGTGAGCGAAACTAATGAAAACATTGTTGGGGTAAAACCTAAAGGGAAAGACCTAGCACCAAATTCCATTGGCCATATGATCTAACTTCTGGAGGCAGTCAAAATGATCCTTAGAATTCTTCCCTACCTTATTCCTGTGCTGAGATACAGGCTGCTCCAACCTGCTGTAAAATGCTTGATTTCGAGAGTGAGCGAAACTAATGAAAACATTGTTGGGGTAAAACCTAAAGGGAAAGACCTAGCACCAAATTCCATTGGCCATCTGATCTAACTTCTGGAGGCAGTCAAAATGATCCTTAGAATTCTTCCCTACCTTATTCCTGTGCTGAGATACAGGCTGCTCCAACCTGCTGTAAAATGCTTGATTTCGAGAGTGAGCGAAACTAATGAAAACATTGTTGGGGTAAAACCTAAAGGGAAAGACCTAGCACCAAATTCCATTGGCCATCTGATCTAACTTCTGGAGGCAGTCAAAATGATCCTTAGAATTCTTCCCTACCTTATTCCTGTGCTGAGATACAGGCTGCTCCAACCTGCTGTAAAATGCTTGATTTCGAGAGTGAGCGAAACTAATGAAAACATTGTTGGGGTAAAACCTAAAGGGAAAGACCTAGCACCAAATCCAATTTGCCATCTGATCTAACTTCTGGAGGCAGTCAAAATGATCCTTAGAATTCTTCCCTACCTTATTCCTGTGCTGAGATACAGGCTGCTCCAACCTGCTGTAAAATGCTTGATTTCGAGAGTGAGCGAAACTAATGAAAACATTGTTGGGGTAAAACCTAAAGGGAAAGACCTAGCACCAAATCCAATTTGCCATCTGATCTAACTTCTGGAGGCAGTCAAAATGAGTATTTGAATTCTTCCCTACCTTATTCCTGTGCTGAGATACAGGCTGCTCCAACCTGCTGTAAAATGCTTGATTTCGAGAGTGAGCGAAACTAATGAAAACATTGTTGGGGTAAAACCTAAAGGGAAAGACCTAGCACCAAATTCCATTGGCCATCTGATCTAACTTCTGGAGGCAGTCAAAATGATCCTTAGAATTCTTCCCTACCTTATTCCTGTGCTGAGATACAGGCTGCTCCAACCTGCTGTAAAATGCTTTGATTTCGAGAGTGAGCGAAACTAATGAAAACATTGTTGGGGTAAAACCTAAAGGGAAAGACCTAGCACCAAATTCCATTGGCCATCTGATCTAACTTCTGGAGGCAGTCAAAATGATCCTTAGAATTCTTCCCTACCTTATTCCTGTGCTGAGATACAGGCTGCTCCAACCTGCTGTAAAATGCTTGATTTCGAGAGTGAGCGAAACTAATGAAAACATTGTTGGGGTAAAACCTAAAGGGAAAGACCTAGCACCAAATTCCATTGGCCATCTGATCTAACTTCTGGAGGCAGTCAAAATGAGTATTTGAATTCTTCCCTACCTTATTCCTGTGCTGAGATACAGGCTGCTCCAACCTGCTGTAAAATGCTTGATTTCGAGAGTGAGCGAAACTAATGAAAACATTGTTGGGGTAAAAACCTAAAGGGAAAGACCTAGCACCAAATCCAATTTGCCATCTGATCTAACTTCTGGAGGCAGTCAAAATGATCCTTAGAATTCTTCCCTACCTTATTCCTGTGCTGAGATACAGGCTGCTCCAACCTGCTGTAAAATGCTTGATTTCGAGAGTGAGCGAAACTAATGAAAACATTGTTGGGGTAAAACCTAAAGGGAAAGACCTAGCACCAAATCCAATTTGCCATCTGATCTAACTTCTGGAGGCAGTCAAAATGATCCTTAGAATTCTTCCCTACCTTATTCCTGTGCTGAGATACAGGCTGCTCCAACCTGCTGTAAAATGCTTGATTTCGAGAGTGAGCGAAACTAATGAAAACATTGTTGGGGTAAAACCTAAAGGGAAAGGCCTAGCACCAAATTGCATTGGCCATCTGATCTAACTTCTGGAGGCAGTCAAAGTGAGTATTTGAATTCTTCCCTACCTTATTCCTGTGCTGAGGTACAGGCTGCTCCAACCTGCTGTAAAATGCTTGATTTCGAGAGTGAGCGAAACTAATGAAAACATTGTTGGGGTAAAACCTAAAGGGAAAGACCTAGCACCAAATCCAATTTGCCATCTGATCTAACTTCTGGAGGCAGTCAAAATGATCCTTAGAATTCTTCCCTACCTTATTCCTGTGCTGAGATACAGGCTGCTCCAACCTGCTGTAAAATGCTTGATTTCGAGAGTGAGCGAAACTAATGAAAACATTGTTGGGGTAAAACCTAAAGGGAAAGACCTAGCACCAAATTCCATTAGCCATCTGATCTAACTTGTGGAGGCAGTCAAAATGATCCTTAGAATTCTTCCCTACCTTATTTCTGTGCTGAGATACAGGCTGCTCCAACCTGCTGTAAAATGCTTGATTTCGAGAGTGAGCGAAACTAATGAAAACATTGTTGGGGTAAAACCTAAAGGGAAAGACCTAGCACCAAATTGCATTGGCCATCTGATCTAACTTCTGGAGGCAGTAAAAATGATCCTTAGAATTCTTCCCTACCTTATTCCTGTGCTGAGATACAGGCTGCTCCAACCTGCTGTAAAATGCTTGATTTCAAGAGTGAGCGAAACTAATGAAAACATTGTTGGGGTAAAACCTAAAGGGAAAGACCTAGCACCAAATTCCATTGGCCATCTGATCTAACTTCTGGAGGCAGTCAAAATGATCCTTTGAATTCTTCCCTACCTTATTCCTGTGCTGAGATACAGGCTGCTCCAACCTGCTGTAAAATGCTTGATTTCGAGAGTGAGCGAAACTAATGAAAACATTGTTGGGGTAAAACCTAAAGGGAAAGACCTAGCACCAAATTCCATTGGCCATCTGATCTAACTTCTGGAGGCAGTCAAAATGATCCTTAGAATTCTTCCCTACCTTATTCCTGTGCTGAGATACAGGCTGCTCCAACCTGCTGTAAAATGCTTGATTTCGAGAGTGAGCGAAACTAATGAAAACATTGTTGGGGGTAAAACCTAAAGGGAAAGACCTAGCACCAAATTCCATTGGCCATCTGATCTAACTTCTGGAGGCAGTCAAAATGATCCTTAGAATTCTTCCCTACCTTATTCCTGTGCTGAGATACAGGCTGCTCCAACCTGCTGTAAAATGCTTGATTTCGAGAGTGAGCGAAACTAATGAAAACATTGTTGGGGTAAAACCTAAAGGGAAAGACCTAGCACCAAATCCAATTTGCCATCTGATCTAACTTCTGGAGGCAGTCAAAATGATCCTTAGAATTCTTCCCTACCTTATTCCTGTGCTGAGATACAGGCTGCTCCAACCTGCTGTAAAATGCTTGATTTCGAGAGTGAGCGAAACTAATGAAAACATTGTTGGGGTAAAACCTAAAGGGAAAGACCTAGCACCAAATCCAATTTGCCATCTGATCTAACTTCTGGAGGCAGTCAAAATGATCCTTAGAATTCTTCCCTACCTTATTCCTGTGCTGAGATACAGGCTGCTCCAACCTGCTGTAAAATGCTTGATTTCGAGAGTGAGCGAAACTAATGAAAACATTGTTGGGGTAAAACCTAAAGGGAAAGACCTAGCACCAAATCCAATTTGCCATCTGATCTAACTTCTGGAGGCAGTCAAAATGATCCTTAGAATTCTTCCCTACCTTATTCCTGTGCTGAGATACAGGCTGCTCCAACCTGCTGTAAAATGCTTGATTTCGAGAGTGAGCGAAACTAATGAAAACATTGTTGGGGTAAAACCTAAAGGGAAAGGCCTAGCACCAAATTGCATTGGCCATCTGATCTAACTTCTGGAGGCAGTCAAAATGAGTATTTGAATTCTTCCCTACCTTATTCCTGTGCTGAGATACAGGCTGCTCCAACCTGCTGTAAAATGCTTGATTTTGAGAGTGAGCGAAACTAATGAAAACATTGTTGGGGTAAAACCTAAAGGGAAAGACCTAGCACCAAATCCAATTTGCCATCTGATCTAACTTCTGGAGGCAGTCAAAATGATCCTTAGAATTCTTCCCTACCTTATTCCTGTGCTGAGATACAGGCTGCTCCAACCTGCTGTAAAATGCTTGATTTCGAGAGTGAGCGAAACTAATGAAAACATTGTTGGGGTAAAACCTAAAGGGAAAGACCTAGCACCAAATCCAATTTGCCATCTGATCTAACTTCTGGAGGCAGTCAAAATGATCCTTAGAATTCTTCCCTACCTTATTCCTGTGCTGAGATACAGGCTGCTCCAACCTGCTGTAAAATGCTTGATTTCGAGAGTGAGCGAAACTAATGAAAACATTGTTGGGGTTAAAACCTAAAGGGAAAGACCTAGCACCAAATTCCATTAGCCATCTGATCTAACTTGTGGAGGCAGTCAAAATGATCCTTAGAATTCTTCCCTACCTTATTTCTGTGCTGAGATACAGGCTGCTCCAACCTGCTGTAAAATGCTTGATTTCGAGAGTGAGCGAAACTAATGAAAACATTGTTGGGGTAAAACCTAAAGGGAAAGACCTAGCACCAAATTGCATTGGCCATCTGATCTAACTTCTGGAGGCAGTCAAAATGATCCTTAGAATTCTTCCCTACCTTATTCCTGTGCTGAGATACAGGCTGCTCCAACCTGCTGTAAAATGCTTGATTTCAAGAGTGAGCGAAACTAATGAAAACATTGTTGGGGTAAAACCTAAAGGGAAAGACCTAGCACCAAATTCCATTGGCCATCTGATCTAACTTCTGGAGGCAGTCAAAATGATCCTTTGAATTCTTCCCTACCTTATTCCTGTGCTGAGATACAGGCTGCTCCAACCTGCTGTAAAATGCTTGATTTCGAGAGTGAGCGAAACTAATGAAAACATTGTTGGGGTAAAACCTAAAGGGAAAGACCTAGCACCAAATTCCATTGGCCATCTGATCTAACTTCTGGAGGCAGTCAAAATGATCCTTAGAATTCTTCCCTACCTTATTCCTGTGCTGAGATACAGGCTGCTCCAACCTGCTGTAAAATGCTTGATTTCGAGAGTGAGCGAAACTAATGAAAACATTGTTGGGGTAAAACCTAAAGGGAAAGACCTAGCACCAAATTCCATTGGCCATCTGATCTAACTTCTGGAGGCAGTCAAAATGATCCTTAGAATTCTTCCCTACCTTATTCCTGTGCTGAGATACAGGCTGCTCCAACCTACTGTAAAATGCTTGATTTCGAGAGTGAGCGAAACTAATGAAAACATTGTTGGGGTAAAACCTAAAGGGAAAGACCTAGCACCAAATCCAATTTGCCATCTGATCTAACTTCTGGAGGCAGTCAAAATGAGTATTTGAATTCTTCCCTACCTTATTCCTGTGCTGAGATACAGGCTGCTCCAACCTGCTGTAAAATGCTTGATTTCGAGAGTGAGCGAAACTAATGAAAACATTGTTGGGGTAAAACCTAAAGGGAAAGACCTAGCACCAAATCCAATTTGCCATCTGATCTAACTTCTGGAGGCAGTCAAAATGATCCTTAGAATTCTTCCCTACCTTATTCCTGTGCTGAGATACAGGCTGCTCCAACCTGCTGTAAAATGCTTGATTTCGAGAGTGAGCGAAACTAATGAAAACATTGTTGGGGTAAAACCTAAAGGGAAAGACCTAGCACCAAATCCAATTTGCCATCTGATCTAACTTCTGGAGGCAGTCAAAATGATCCTTAGAATTCTTCCCTACCTTATTCCTGTGCTGAGATACAGGCTGCTCCAACCTGCTGTAAAATGCTTGATTTCGAGAGTGAGCGAAACGAATGAAAACATTGTTGGGGTAAAACCTAAAGGGAAAGACCTAGCACCAAATCCAATTTGCCATCTGATCTAACTTCTGGAGGCAGTCAAAATGATCCTTAGAATTCTTCCCTACCTTATTCCTGTGCTGAGATACAGGCTGCTCCAACCTGCTGTAAAATGCTTGATTTCGAGAGTGAGCGAAACTAATGAAAACATTGTTGGGGTAAAACCTAAAGGGAAAGACCTAGCACCAAATCCAATTTGCCATCTGATCTAACTTCTGGAGGCAGTCAAAATGATCCTTAGAATTCTTCCCTACCTTATTCCTGTGCTGAGATACAGGCTGCTCCAACCTGCTGTAAAATGCTTGATTTCGAGAGTGAGCGAAACTAATGAAAACATTGTTGGGGTAAAACCTAAAGGGAAAGACCTAGCACCAAATCCAATTTGCCATCTGATCTAACTTCTGGAGGCAGTCAAAATGATCCTTAGAATTCTTCCCTACCTTATTCCTGTGCTGAGATACAGGCTGCTCCAACCTGCTGTAAAATGCTTGATTTCGAGAGTGAGTGAAACTAATGAAAACATTGTTGGGGTAAAACCTAAAGGGAAAGACCTAGCACCAAATCCAATTTGCCATCTGATCTAACTTCTGGAGGCAGTCAAAATGATCCTTAGAATTCTTCCCTACCTTATTCCTGTGCTGAGATACAGGCTGCTCCAACCTGCTGTAAAATGCTTGATTTCGAGAGTGAGCGAAACTAATGAAAACATTGTTGGGGTAAAACCTAAAGGGAAAGACCTAGCACCAAATCCAATTTGCCATCTGATCTAACTTCTGGAGGCAGTCAAAATGATCCTTAGAATTCTTCCCTACCTTATTCCTGTGCTGAGATACAGGCTGCTCCAACCTGCTGTAAAATGCTTGATTTCGAGAGTGAGCGAAACTAATGAAAACATTGTTGGGGTAAAACCTAAAGGGAAAGACCTAGCACCAAATTCCATTGGCCATCTGATCTAACTTCTGGAGGCAGTCAAAATGATCCTTAGAATTCTTCCCTACCTTATTCCTGTGCTGAGATACAGGCTGCTCCAACCTGCTGTAAAATGCTTGATTTCAAGAGTGAGCGAAACTAATGAAAACATTGTTGGGGTAAAACCTAAAGGGAAAGACCTAGCACCAAATTCCATTGGCCATCTGATCTAACTTCTGGAGGCAGTCAAAATGATCCTTAGAATTCTTCCCTACCTTATTCCTGTGCTGAGATACAGGCTGCTCCAACCTGCTGTAAAATGCTTGATTTCGAGAGTGAGCGAAACTAATGAAAACATTGTTGGGGTAAAACCTAAAGGGAAAGGCCTAGCGCCAAATTGCATTGGCCATCTGATCTAACTTCTGGAGGCAGTCAAAATGAGTATTTGAATTCTTCCCTACCTTATTCCTGTGCTGAGATACAGGCTGATCCAACCTGCTGTAAAATGCTTGATTTTGAGAGTGAGCGAAACTAATGAAAACATTGTTGGGGTAAAACCTAAAGGGAAAGACCTAGCACCAAATCCAATTTGCCATCTGATCTAACTTCTGGAGGCAGTCAAAATGATCCTTAGAATTCTTCCCTACCTTATTCCTGTGCTGAGATACAGGCTGCTCCAACCTGCTGTAAAATGCTTGATTTCGAGAGTGAGCGAAACTAATGAAAACATTGTTGGGGTAAAACCTAAAGGGAAAGACCTAGCACCAAATCCAATTTGCCATCTGATCTAACTTCTGGAGGCAGTCAAAATGATCCTTAGAATTCTTCCCTACCTTATTCCTGTGCTGAGATACAGGCTGCTCCAACCTGCTGTAAAATGCTTGATTTCGAGAGTGAGCGAAACTAATGAAAACATTGTTGGGGTAAAACCTAAAGGGAAAGACCTAGCACCAAATTGCATTGGCCATCTGATCTAACTTCTGGAGGCAGTCAAAATGATCCTTAGAATTCTTCCCTACCTTATTCCTGTGCTGAGATACAGGCTGCTCCAACCTGCTGTAAAATGCTTGATTTCGAGAGTGAGCGAAACTAATGAAAACATTGTTGGGGTAAAACCTAAAGGGAAAGACCTAGCACCAAATCCAATTTGCCATCTGATCTAACTTCTGGAGGCAGTCAAAATGATCCTTAGAATTCTTCCCTACCTTATTCCTGTGCTGAGATACAGGCTGCTCCAACCTGCTGTAAAATGCTTGATTTCGAGAGTGAGCGAAACTAATGAAAACATTGTTGGGGTAAAACCTAAAGGGAAAGACCTAGCACCAAATCCAATTTGCCATCTGATCTAACTTCTGGAGGCAGTCAAAATGAGCCTTAGAATTCTTCCCTACCTTATTCCTGTGCTGAGATACAGGCTGCTCCAACCTGCTGTAAAATGCTTGATTTCGAGAGTGAGCGAAACTAATGAAAACATTGTTGGGGTAAAACCTAAAGGGAAAGACCTAGCACCAAATCCAATTTGCCATCTGATCTAACTTCTGGAGGCAGTCAAAATGATCCTTAGAATTCTTCCCTACCTTATTCCTGTGCTGAGATACAGGCTGCTCCAACCTGCTGTAAAATGCTTGATTTCGAGAGTGAGCGAAACTAATGAAAACATTGTTGGGGTAAAACCTAAAGGGAAAGACGTAGCACCAAATTCCATTGGCCATCTGATCTAACTTCTGGAGGCAGTCAAAATGATCCTTAGAATTCTTCCCTACCTTATTCCTGTGCTGAGATACAGGCTGCTCCAACCTGCTGTAAAATGCTTGATTTCGAGAGTGAGCGAAACTAATGAAAACATTGTTGGGGTAAAACCTAAAGGGAAAGACCTAGCACCAAATTCCATTGGCCATCTGATCTAACTTCTGGAGGCAGTCAAAATGATCCTTAGAATTCTTCCCTACCTTATTCCTGTGCTGAGATACAGGCTGCTCCAACCTGCTGTAAAATGCTTGATTTCGAGAGTGAGCGAAACTAATGAAAACATTGTTGGGGTAAAACCTAAAGGGAAAGACCTAGCACCAAATCCAATTTGCCATCTGATCTAACTTCTGGAGGCAGTCAAAATGAGTATTTGAATTCTTCCCTACCTTATTCCTGTGCTGAGATACAGGCTGCTCCAACCTGCTGTAAAATGCTTGATTTCGAGAGTGAGCGAAACTAATGAAAACATTGTTGGGGTAAAACCTAAAGGGAAAGACCTAGCACCAAATTCCATTGTCCATCTGATCTAACTTCTGGAGGCAGTCAAAATGATCCTTAGAATTCTTCCCTACCTTATTCCTGTGCTGAGATACAGGCTGCTCCAACCTGCTGTAAAATGCTTGATTTCGAGAGTGAGCGAAACTAATGAAAACATTGTTGGGGTAAAACCTAAAGGGAAAGACCTAGCACCAAATCCAATTTGCCATCTGATCTAACTTCTGGAGGCAGTCAAAATGATCCTTAGAATTCTTCCCTACCTTATTCCTGTGCTGAGATACAGGCTGCTCCAACCTGCTGTAAAATGCTTGATTTCGAGAGTGAGCGAAACTAATGAAAACATTGTTGGGGTAAAACCTAAAGGGAAAGGCCTAGCACCAAATTGCATTGGCCATCTGATCTAACTTCTGGAGGCAGTCAAAATGATCCTTAGAATTCTTCCCTACCTTATTCCTGTGCTGAGATACAGGCTGCTCCAACCTGCTGTAAAATGCTTGATTTCGAGAGTGAGCGAAACTAATGAAAACATTGTTGGGGTAAAACCTAAAGGGAAAGACCTAGCACCAAATTCCATTGGCCATCTGATCTAACTTCTGGAGGCAGTCAAAATGATCCTTAGAATTCTTCCCTACCTTATTCCTGTGCTGAGATACAGGCTGCTCCAACCTGCTGTAAAATGCTTGATTTCGAGAGTGAGCGAAACTAATGAAAACATTGTTGGGGTAAAACCTAAAGGGAAAGACCTAGCACCAAATTCCATTGGCCATCTGATCTAACTTCTGGAGGCAGTCAAAATGAGTATTTGAATTCTTCCCTACCTTATTCCTGTGCTGAGATACAGGCTGCTCCAACCTGCTGTAAAATGCTTGATTTCGAGAGTGAGCGAAACTAATGAAAACATTGTTGGGGTAAAACCTAAAGGGAAAGACCTAGCACCAAATCCAATTTGCCATCTGATCTAACTTCTGGAGGCAGTCAAAATGAGTATTTGAATTCTTCCCTACCTTATTCCTGTGCTGAGATACAGGCTGCTCCAACCTGCTGTAAAATGCTTGATTTCGAGAGTGAGCGAAACTAATGAAAACATTGTTGGGGTAAAACCTAAAGGGAAAGACCTAGCACCAAATCCAATTTGCCATCTGATCTAACTTCTGGAGGCAGTCAAAATGAGTATTTGAATTCTTCCCTACCTTATTCCTGTGCTGAGATACAGGCTGCTCCAACCTGCTGTAAAATGCTTGATTTCGAGAGTGAGCGAAACTAATGAAAACATTGTTGGGGTAAAACCTAAAGGGAAAGACCTAGCACCAAATTCCATTAGCCATCTGATCTAACTTGTGGAGGCAGTCAAAATGATCCTTAGAATTCTTCCCTACCTTATTTCTGTGCTGAGATACAGGCTGCTCCAACCTGCTGTAAAATGCTTGATTTCGAGAGTGAGCGAAACTAATGAAAACATTGTTGGGGTAAAACCTAAAGGGAAAGACCTAGCACCAAATTCCATTGGCCATCTGATCTAACTTCTGGAGGCAGTCAAAATGATCCTTAGAATTCTTCCCTACCTTATTCCTGTGCTGAGATACAGGCTGCTCCAACCTGCTGTAAAATGCTTGATTTCAAGAGTGAGCGAAACTAATGAAAACATTGTTGGGGTAAAACCTAAAGGGAAAGACCTAGCACCAAATTCCATTGGCCATCTGATCTAACTTCTGGAGGCAGTCAAAATGATCCTTAGAATTCTTCCCTACCTTATTCCTGTGCTGAGATACAGGCTGCTCCAACCTGCTGTAAAATGCTTGATTTCGAGAGTGAGCGAAACTAATGAAAACATTGTTGGGGTAAAACCTAAAGGGAAAGACCTAGCACCAAATCCAATTTGCCATCTGATCTAACTTCTGGAGGCAGTCAAAATGATCCTTAGAATTCTTCCCTACCTTATTCCTGTGCTGAGATACAGGCTGCTCCAACCTGCTGTAAAATGCTTGATTTCGAGAGTGAGCGAAACTAATGAAAACATTGTTGGGGTAAAACCTAAAGGGAAAGACCTAGCACCAAATCCAATTGGCCATCTGATCTAACTTCTGGAGGCAGTCAAAATGATCCTTAGAATTCTTCCCTACCTTATTCCTGTGCTGAGATACAGGCTGCTCCAACCTGCTGTAAAATGCTTGATTTCGAGAGTGAGCGAAACTAATGAAAATATTGTTGGGGTAAAACCTAAAGGGAAAGACCTAGCACCAAATTCCATTGGCCATCTGATCTAACTTCTGGAGGCAGTCAAAATGATCCTTAGAATTCTTCCCTACCTTATTCCTGTGCTGAGATACAGGCTGCTCCAACCTGCTGTAAAATGCTTGATTTCGAGAGTGAGCGAAACTAATGAAAACATTGTTGGGGTAAAACCTAAAGGGAAAGACCTAGCACCAAATCCAATTTGCCATCTGATCTAACTTCTGGAGGCAGTCAAAATGATCCTTAGAATTCTTCCCTACCTTATTCCTGTGCTGAGATACAGGCTGCTCCAACCTGCTGTAAAATGCTTGATTTCGAGAGTGAGCGAAACTAATGAAAACATTGTTGGGGTAAAACCTAAAGGGAAAGACCTAGCACCAAATCCAATTTGCCATCTGATCTAACTTCTGGAGGCAGTCAAAATGATCCTTAGAATTCTTCCCTACCTTATTCCTGTGCTGAGATACAGGCTGCTCCAACCTGCTGTAAAATGCTTGATTTCGAGAGTGAGCGAAACGAATGAAAACATTGTTGGGGTAAAACCTAAAGGGAAAGACCTAGCACCAAATCCAATTTGCCATCTGATCTAACTTCTGGAGGCAGTCAAAATGATCCTTAGAATTCTTCCCTACCTTATTCCTGTGCTGAGATACAGGCTGCTCCAACCTGCTGTAAAATGCTTGATTTCGAGAGTGAGCGAAACTAATGAAAACATTGTTGGGGTAAAACCTAAAGGGAAAGACCTAGCACCAAATCCAATTTGCCATCTGATCTAACTTCTGGAGGCAGTCAAAATGATCCTTAGAATTCTTCCCTACCTTATTCCTGTGCTGAGATACAGGCTGCTCCAACCTGCTGTAAAATGCTTGATTTCGAGAGTGAGCGAAACTAATGAAAACATTGTTGGGGTAAAACCTAAAGGGAAAGACCTAGCACCAAATCCAATTTGCCATCTGATCTAACTTCTGGAGGCAGTCAAAATGATCCTTAGAATTCTTCCCTACCTTATTCCTGTGCTGAGATACAGGCTGCTCCAACCTGCTGTAAAATGCTTGATTTCGAGAGTGAGCGAAACTAATGAAAACATTGTTGGGGTAAAACCTAAAGGGAAAGACCTAGCACCAAATCCAATTTGCCATCTGATCTAACTTCTGGAGGCAGTCAAAATGATCCTTAGAATTCTTCCCTACCTTATTCCTGTGCTGAGATACAGGCTGCTCCAACCTGCTGTAAAATGCTTGATTTCGAGAGTGAGCGAAACTAATGAAAACATTGTTGGGGTAAAACCTAAAGGGAAAGACCTAGCACCAAATCCAATTTGCCATCTGATCTAACTTCTGGAGGCAGTCAAAATGAGTATTTGAATTCTTCCCTACCTTATTCCTGTGCTGAGATACAGGCTGCTCCAACCTGCTGTAAAATGCTTGATTTCGAGAGTGAGCGAAACTAATGAAAACATTGTTGGGGTAAAACCTAAAGGGAAAGACCTAGCACCAAATCCAATTTGCCATCTGATCTAACTTCTGGAGGCAGTCAAAGTGATCCTTAGAATTCTTCCCTACCTTATTCCTGTGCTGAGATACAGGCTGCTCCAACCTGCTGTAAAATGCTTGATTTCGAGAGTGAGCGAAACTAATGAAAACATTGTTGGGGTAAAACCTAAAGGGAAAGGCCTAGCACCAAATTGCATTGGCCATCTGATCTAACTTCTGGAGGCAGTCCAAATGAGTATTTGAATTCTTCCCTACCTTATTCCGGTGCTGAGATACAGGCTGCTCCAACCTGCTGTAAAATGCTTGATTTCGAGAGTGAGCGAAACTAATGAAAACATTGTTGGGGTAAAACCTAAAGGGAAAGACCTAGCACCAAATCCAATTTGCCATCTGATCTAACTTCTGGAGGCAGTCAAAATGATCATTAGAATTCTTCCCTACCTTATTCCTGTGCTGAGATACAGGCTGCTCCAACCTGCTGTAAAATGCTTGATTTCGAGAGTGAGCGAAACTAATGAAAACATTGTTGGGGTAAAACCTAAAGGGAAAGACCTAGCACCAAATCCAATTTGCCATCTGATCTAACTTCTGGAGGCAGTCAAAATGAGTATTTGAATTCTTCCCTACCTTATTCCTGTGCTGAGATACAGGCTGCTCCAACCTGCTGTAAAATGCTTGATTTCGAGAGTGAGCGAAACTAATGAAAACATTGTTGGGGTAAAACCTAAAGGGAAAGGCCTAGCGCCAAATTGCATTGGCCATCTGATCTAACTTCTGGAGGCAGTCAAAATGAGTATTTGAATTCTTCCCTACCTTATTCCTGTGCTGAGATACAGGCTGATCCAACCTGCTGTAAAATGCTTGATTTTGAGAGTGAGCGAAACTAATGAAAACATTGTTGGGGTAAAACCTAAAGGGAAAGACCTAGCACCAAATCCAATTTGCCATCTGATCTAACTTCTGGAGGCAGTCAAAATGATCCTTAGAATTCTTCCCTACCTTATTCCTGTGCTGAGATACAGGCTGCTCCAACCTGCTGTAAAATGCTTGATTTCGAGAGTGAGCGAAACTAATGAAAACATTGTTGGGGTAAAACCTAAAGGGAAAGACCTAGCACCAAATCCAATTTGCCATCTGATCTAACTTCTGGAGGCAGTCAAAATGATCCTTAGAATTCTTCCCTACCTTATTCCTGTGCTGAGATACAGGCTGCTCCAACCTGCTGTAAAATGCTTGATTTCGAGAGTGAGCGAAACGAATGAAAACATTGTTGGGGTAAAACCTAAAGGGAAAGACCTAGCACCAAATCCAATTTGCCATCTGATCTAACTTCTGGAGGCAGTCAAAATGATCCTTAGAATTCTTCCCTACCTTATTCCTGTGCTGAGATACAGGCTGCTCCAACCTGCTGTAAAATGCTTGATTTCGAGAGTGAGCGAAACTAATGAAAACATTGTTGGGGTAAAACCTAAAGGGAAAGACCTAGCACCAAATCCAATTTGCCATCTGATCTAACTTCTGGAGGCAGTCAAAATGATCCTTAGAATTCTTCCCTACCTTATTCCTGTGCTGAGATACAGGCTGCTCCAACCTGCTGTAAAATGCTTGATTTCGAGAGTGAGCGAAACTAATGAAAACATTGTTGGGGTAAAACCTAAAGGGAAAGACCTAGCACCAAATCCAATTTGCCATCTGATCTAACTTCTGGAGGCAGTCAAAATGATCCTTAGAATTCTTCCCTACCTTATTCCTGTGCTGAGATACAGGCTGCTCCAACCTGCTGTAAAATGCTTGATTTCGAGAGTGAGTGAAACTAATGAAAACATTGTTGGGGTAAAACCTAAAGGGAAAGACCTAGCACCAAATCCAATTTGCCATCTGATCTAACTTCTGGAGGCAGTCAAAATGATCCTTAGAATTCTTCCCTACCTTATTCCTGTGCTGAGATACAGGCTGCTCCAACCTGCTGTAAAATGCTTGATTTCGAGAGTGAGCGAAACTAATGAAAACATTGTTGGGGTAAAACCTAAAGGGAAAGACCTAGCACCAAATCCAATTTGCCATCTGATCTAACTTCTGGAGGCAGTCAAAATGATCCTTAGAATTCTTCCCTACCTTATTCCTGTGCTGAGATACAGGCTGCTCCAACCTGCTGTAAAATGCTTGATTTCGAGAGTGAGCGAAACTAATGAAAACATTGTTGGGGTAAAACCTAAAGGGAAAGACCTAGCACCAAATTCCATTGGCCATCTGATCTAACTTCTGGAGGCAGTCAAAATGATCCTTAGAATTCTTCCCTACCTTATTCCTGTGCTGAGATACAGGCTGCTCCAACCTGCTGTAAAATGCTTGATTTCAAGAGTGAGCGAAACTAATGAAAACATTGTTGGGGTAAAACCTAAAGGGAAAGACCTAGCACCAAATTCCATTGGCCATCTGATCTAACTTCTGGAGGCAGTCAAAATGATCCTTAGAATTCTTCCCTACCTTATTCCTGTGCTGAGATACAGGCTGCTCCAACCTGCTGTAAAATGCTTGATTTCGAGAGTGAGCGAAACTAATGAAAACATTGTTGGGGTAAAACCTAAAGGGAAAGGCCTAGCGCCAAATTGCATTGGCCATCTGATCTAACTTCTGGAGGCAGTCAAAATGAGTATTTGAATTCTTCCCTACCTTATTCCTGTGCTGAGATACAGGCTGATCCAACCTGCTGTAAAATGCTTGATTTTGAGAGTGAGCGAAACTAATGAAAACATTGTTGGGGTAAAACCTAAAGGGAAAGACCTAGCACCAAATCCAATTTGCCATCTGATCTAACTTCTGGAGGCAGTCAAAATGATCCTTAGAATTCTTCCCTACCTTATTCCTGTGCTGAGATACAGGCTGCTCCAACCTGCTGTAAAATGCTTGATTTCGAGAGTGAGCGAAACTAATGAAAACATTGTTGGGGTAAAACCTAAAGGGAAAGACCTAGCACCAAATCCAATTTGCCATCTGATCTAACTTCTGGAGGCAGTCAAAATGATCCTTAGAATTCTTCCCTACCTTATTCCTGTGCTGAGATACAGGCTGCTCCAACCTGCTGTAAAATGCTTGATTTCGAGAGTGAGCGAAACTAATGAAAACATTGTTGGGGTAAAACCTAAAGGGAAAGACCTAGCACCAAATTGCATTGGCCATCTGATCTAACTTCTGGAGGCAGTCAAAATGATCCTTAGAATTCTTCCCTACCTTATTCCTGTGCTGAGATACAGGCTGCTCCAACCTGCTGTAAAATGCTTGATTTCGAGAGTGAGCGAAACTAATGAAAACATTGTTGGGGTAAAACCTAAAGGGAAAGACCTAGCACCAAATCCAATTTGCCATCTGATCTAACTTCTGGAGGCAGTCAAAATGATCCTTAGAATTCTTCCCTACCTTATTCCTGTGCTGAGATACAGGCTGCTCCAACCTGCTGTAAAATGCTTGATTTCGAGAGTGAGCGAAACTAATGAAAACATTGTTGGGGTAAAACCTAAAGGGAAAGACCTAGCACCAAATCCAATTTGCCATCTGATCTAACTTCTGGAGGCAGTCAAAATGAGCCTTAGAATTCTTCCCTACCTTATTCCTGTGCTGAGATACAGGCTGCTCCAACCTGCTGTAAAATGCTTGATTTCGAGAGTGAGCGAAACTAATGAAAACATTGTTGGGGTAAAACCTAAAGGGAAAGACCTAGCACCAAATCCAATTTGCCATCTGATCTAACTTCTGGAGGCAGTCAAAATGATCCTTAGAATTCTTCCCTACCTTATTCCTGTGCTGAGATACAGGCTGCTCCAACCTGCTGTAAAATGCTTGATTTCGAGAGTGAGCGAAACTAATGAAAACATTGTTGGGGTAAAACCTAAAGGGAAAGACGTAGCACCAAATTCCATTGGCCATCTGATCTAACTTCTGGAGGCAGTCAAAATGATCCTTAGAATTCTTCCCTACCTTATTCCTGTGCTGAGATACAGGCTGCTCCAACCTGCTGTAAAATGCTTGATTTCGAGAGTGAGCGAAACTAATGAAAACATTGTTGGGGTAAAACCTAAAGGGAAAGACCTAGCACCAAATTCCATTGGCCATCTGATCTAACTTCTGGAGGCAGTCAAAATGATCCTTAGAATTCTTCCCTACCTTATTCCTGTGCTGAGATACAGGCTGCTCCAACCTGCTGTAAAATGCTTGATTTCGAGAGTGAGCGAAACTAATGAAAACATTGTTGGGGTAAAACCTAAAGGGAAAGACCTAGCACCAAATCCAATTTGCCATCTGATCTAACTTCTGGAGGCAGTCAAAATGAGTATTTGAATTCTTCCCTACCTTATTCCTGTGCTGAGATACAGGCTGCTCCAACCTGCTGTAAAATGCTTGATTTCGAGAGTGAGCGAAACTAATGAAAACATTGTTGGGGTAAAACCTAAAGGGAAAGACCTAGCACCAAATTCCATTGTCCATCTGATCTAACTTCTGGAGGCAGTCAAAATGATCCTTAGAATTCTTCCCTACCTTATTCCTGTGCTGAGATACAGGCTGCTCCAACCTGCTGTAAAATGCTTGATTTCGAGAGTGAGCGAAACTAATGAAAACATTGTTGGGGTAAAACCTAAAGGGAAAGACCTAGCACCAAATCCAATTTGCCATCTGATCTAACTTCTGGAGGCAGTCAAAATGATCCTTAGAATTCTTCCCTACCTTATTCCTGTGCTGAGATACAGGCTGCTCCAACCTGCTGTAAAATGCTTGATTTCGAGAGTGAGCGAAACTAATGAAAACATTGTTGGGGTAAAACCTAAAGGGAAAGGCCTAGCACCAAATTGCATTGGCCATCTGATCTAACTTCTGGAGGCAGTCAAAATGATCCTTAGAATTCTTCCCTACCTTATTCCTGTGCTGAGATACAGGCTGCTCCAACCTGCTGTAAAATGCTTGATTTCGAGAGTGAGCGAAACTAATGAAAACATTGTTGGGGTAAAACCTAAAGGGAAAGACCTAGCACCAAATTCCATTGGCCATCTGATCTAACTTCTGGAGGCAGTCAAAATGATCCTTAGAATTCTTCCCTACCTTATTCCTGTGCTGAGATACAGGCTGCTCCAACCTGCTGTAAAATGCTTGATTTCGAGAGTGAGCGAAACTAATGAAAACATTGTTGGGGTAAAACCTAAAGGGAAAGACCTAGCACCAAATTCCATTGGCCATCTGATCTAACTTCTGGAGGCAGTCAAAATGAGTATTTGAATTCTTCCCTACCTTATTCCTGTGCTGAGATACAGGCTGCTCCAACCTGCTGTAAAATGCTTGATTTCGAGAGTGAGCGAAACTAATGAAAACATTGTTGGGGTAAAACCTAAAGGGAAAGACCTAGCACCAAATCCAATTTGCCATCTGATCTAACTTCTGGAGGCAGTCAAAATGAGTATTTGAATTCTTCCCTACCTTATTCCTGTGCTGAGATACAGGCTGCTCCAACCTGCTGTAAAATGCTTGATTTCGAGAGTGAGCGAAACTAATGAAAACATTGTTGGGGTAAAACCTAAAGGGAAAGACCTAGCACCAAATCCAATTTGCCATCTGATCTAACTTCTGGAGGCAGTCAAAATGAGTATTTGAATTCTTCCCTACCTTATTCCTGTGCTGAGATACAGGCTGCTCCAACCTGCTGTAAAATGCTTGATTTCGAGAGTGAGCGAAACTAATGAAAACATTGTTGGGGTAAAACCTAAAGGGAAAGACCTAGCACCAAATTCCATTAGCCATCTGATCTAACTTGTGGAGGCAGTCAAAATGATCCTTAGAATTCTTCCCTACCTTATTTCTGTGCTGAGATACAGGCTGCTCCAACCTGCTGTAAAATGCTTGATTTCGAGAGTGAGCGAAACTAATGAAAACATTGTTGGGGTAAAACCTAAAGGGAAAGACCTAGCACCAAATTCCATTGGCCATCTGATCTAACTTCTGGAGGCAGTCAAAATGATCCTTAGAATTCTTCCCTACCTTATTCCTGTGCTGAGATACAGGCTGCTCCAACCTGCTGTAAAATGCTTGATTTCAAGAGTGAGCGAAACTAATGAAAACATTGTTGGGGTAAAACCTAAAGGGAAAGACCTAGCACCAAATTCCATTGGCCATCTGATCTAACTTCTGGAGGCAGTCAAAATGATCCTTAGAATTCTTCCCTACCTTATTCCTGTGCTGAGATACAGGCTGCTCCAACCTGCTGTAAAATGCTTGATTTCGAGAGTGAGCGAAACTAATGAAAACATTGTTGGGGTAAAACCTAAAGGGAAAGACCTAGCACCAAATCCAATTTGCCATCTGATCTAACTTCTGGAGGCAGTCAAAATGATCCTTAGAATTCTTCCCTACCTTATTCCTGTGCTGAGATACAGGCTGCTCCAACCTGCTGTAAAATGCTTGATTTCGAGAGTGAGCGAAACTAATGAAAACATTGTTGGGGTAAAACCTAAAGGGAAAGACCTAGCACCAAATCCAATTGGCCATCTGATCTAACTTCTGGAGGCAGTCAAAATGATCCTTAGAATTCTTCCCTACCTTATTCCTGTGCTGAGATACAGGCTGCTCCAACCTGCTGTAAAATGCTTGATTTCGAGAGTGAGCGAAACTAATGAAAATATTGTTGGGGTAAAACCTAAAGGGAAAGACCTAGCACCAAATTCCATTGGCCATCTGATCTAACTTCTGGAGGCAGTCAAAATGATCCTTAGAATTCTTCCCTACCTTATTCCTGTGCTGAGATACAGGCTGCTCCAACCTGCTGTAAAATGCTTGATTTCGAGAGTGAGCGAAACTAATGAAAACATTGTTGGGGTAAAACCTAAAGGGAAAGACCTAGCACCAAATCCAATTTGCCATCTGATCTAACTTCTGGAGGCAGTCAAAATGATCCTTAGAATTCTTCCCTACCTTATTCCTGTGCTGAGATACAGGCTGCTCCAACCTGCTGTAAAATGCTTGATTTCGAGAGTGAGCGAAACTAATGAAAACATTGTTGGGGTAAAACCTAAAGGGAAAGACCTAGCACCAAATCCAATTTGCCATCTGATCTAACTTCTGGAGGCAGTCAAAATGATCCTTAGAATTCTTCCCTACCTTATTCCTGTGCTGAGATACAGGCTGCTCCAACCTGCTGTAAAATGCTTGATTTCGAGAGTGAGCGAAACGAATGAAAACATTGTTGGGGTAAAACCTAAAGGGAAAGACCTAGCACCAAATCCAATTTGCCATCTGATCTAACTTCTGGAGGCAGTCAAAATGATCCTTAGAATT
Source organism: Melanerpes formicivorus (assembly GCF_026170545.1). Lineage (NCBI taxonomy): Eukaryota > Metazoa > Chordata > Aves > Piciformes > Picidae > Melanerpes > Melanerpes formicivorus. Next base: position 23,553 of record NW_027143317.1, read on the forward strand.
CTTCCCTACCTTATTCCTGTGCTGAGATACAGGCTGCTCCAACCTGCTGTAAAATGCTTGATTTCGAGAGTGAGCGAAACTAATGAAAACATTGTTGGGGTAAAACCTAAAGGGAAAGACCTAGCACCAAATCCAATTTGCCATCTGATCTAACTTCTGGAGGCAGTCAAAATGATCCTTAGAATTCTTCCCTACCTTATTCCTGTGCTGAGATACAGGCTGCTCCAACCTGCTGTAAAATGCTTGATTTCGAGAGTGAGCGAAACTAATGAAAACATTGTTGGGGTAAAACCTAAAGGGAAAGACCTAGCACCAAATCCAATTTGCCATCTGATCTAACTTCTGGAGGCAGTCAAAATGATCCTTAGAATTCTTCCCTACCTTATTCCTGTGCTGAGATACAGGCTGCTCCAACCTGCTGTAAAATGCTTGATTTCGAGAGTGAGCGAAACTAATGAAAACATTGTTGGGGTAAAACCTAAAGGGAAAGACCTAGCACCAAATCCAATTTGCCATCTGATCTAACTTCTGGAGGCAGTCAAAATGATCCTTAGAATTCTTCCCTACCTTATTCCTGTGCTGAGATACAGGCTGCTCCAACCTGCTGTAAAATGCTTGATTTCGAGAGTGAGCGAAACTAATGAAAACATTGTTGGGGTAAAACCTAAAGGGAAAGACCTAGCACCAAATCCAATTTGCCATCTGATCTAACTTCTGGAGGCAGTCAAAATGAGTATTTGAATTCTTCCCTACCTTATTCCTGTGCTGAGATACAGGCTGCTCCAACCTGCTGTAAAATGCTTGATTTCGAGAGTGAGCGAAACTAATGAAAACATTGTTGGGGTAAAACCTAAAGGGAAAGACCTAGCACCAAATTCCATTGGCCATCTGATCTAACTTCTGGAGGCAGTCAAAATGATCCTTAGAATTCTTCCCTACCTTATTCCTGTGCTGAGATACAGGCTGCTCCAACCTGCTGTAAAATGCTTGATTTCGAGAGTGAGCGAAACTAATGAAAACATTGTTGGGGTAAAACCTAAAGGGAAAGACCTAGCACCAAATCCAATTTGCCATCTGATCTAACTTCTGGAGGCAGTCAAAGTGATCCTTAGAATTCTTCCCTACCTTATTCCTGTGCTGAGATACAGGCTGCTCCAACCTGCTGTAAAATGCTTGATTTCGAGAGTGAGCGAAACTAATGAAAACATTGTTGGGGTAAAACCTAAAGGGAAAGGCCTAGCACCAAATTGCATTGGCCATCTGATCTAACTTCTGGAGGCAGTCAAAATGAGTATTTGAATTCTTCCCTACCTTATTCCGGTGCTGAGATACAGGCTGCTCCAACCTGCTGTAAAATGCTTGATTTCGAGAGTGAGCGAAACTAATGAAAACATTGTTGGGGTAAAACCTAAAGGGAAAGACCTAGCACCAAATCCAATTTGCCATCTGATCTAACTTCTGGAGGCAGTCAAAATGATCATTAGAATTCTTCCCTACCTTATTCCTGTGCTGAGATACAGGCTGCTCCAACCTGCTGTAAAATGCTTGATTTCGAGAGTGAGCGAAACTAATGAAAACATTGTTGGGGTAAAACCTAAAGGGAAAGACCTAGCACCAAATCCAATTTGCCATCTGATCTAACTTCTGGAGGCAGTCAAAATGAGTATTTGAATTCTTCCCTACCTTATTCCTGTGCTGAGATACAGGCTGCTCCAACCTGCTGTAAAATGCTTGATTTCGAGAGTGAGCGAAACTAATGAAAACATTGTTGGGGTAAAACCTAAAGGGAAAGGCCTAGCACCAAATTGCATTGGCCATCTGATCTAACTTCTGGAGGCAGTCAAAATGAGTATTTGAATTCTTCCCTACCTTATTCCTGTGCTGAGATACAGGCTGCTCCAACCTGCTGTAAAATGCTTGATTTCGAGAGTGAGCGAAACTAATGAAAACATTGTTGGGGTAAAACCTAAAGGGAAAGGCCTAGCACCAAATTGCATTGGCCATCTGATCTAACTTCTGGAGGCAGTCAAAATGAGTATTTGAATTCTTCCCTACCTTATTCCTGTGCTGAGATACAGGCTGCTCCAACCTGCTGTAAAATGCTTGATTTCGAGAGTGAGCGAAACTAATGAAAACATTGTTGGGGTAAAACCTAAAGGGAAAGACCTAGCACCAAATTGCATTGGCCATCTGATCTAACTTCTGGAGGCAGTCAAAATGATCCTTAGAATTCTTCCCTACCTTATTCCTGTGCTGAGATACAGGCTGCTCCAACCTGCTGTAAAATGCTTGATTTCGAGAGTGAGCGAAACTAATGAAAACATTGTTGGGGTAAAACCTAAAGGGAAAGACCTAGCACCAAATCCAATTTGCCATCTGATCTAACTTCTGGAGGCAGTCAAAATGAGTATTTGAATTCTTCCCTACCTTATTCCTGTGCTGAGATACAGGCTGCTCCAACCTGCTGTAAAATGCTTGATTTCGAGAGTGAGCGAAACTAATGAAAACATTGTTGGGGTAAAACCTAAAGGGAAAGACCTAGCACCAAATCCAATTTGCCATCTGATCTAACTTCTGGAGGCAGTCAAAATGATCCTTAGAATTCTTCCCTACCTTATTCCTGTGCTGAGATACAGGCTGCTCCAACCTGCTGTAAAATGCTTGATTTCGAGAGTGAGCGAAACTAATGAAAATATTGTTGGGGTAAAACCTAAAGGGAAAGACCTAGCACCAAATTCCATTGGCCATCTGATCTAACTTCTGGAGGCAGTCAAAATGATCCTTAGAATTCTTCCCTACCTTATTCCTGTGCTGAGATACAGGCTGCTCCAACCTGCTGTAAAATGCTTGATTTCGAGAGTGAGCGAAACTAATGAAAACATTGTTGGGGTAAAACCTAAAGGGAAAGACCTAGCACCAAATCCAATTTGCCATCTGATCTAACTTCTGGAGGCAGTCAAAATGATCCTTAGAATTCTTCCCTACCTTATTCCTGTGCTGAGATACAGGCTGCTCCAACCTGCTGTAAAATGCTTGATTTCGAGAGTGAGCGAAACTAATGAAAACATTGTTGGGGTAAAACCTAAAGGGAAAGACCTAGCACCAAATCCAATTTGCCATCTGATCTAACTTCTGGAGGCAGTCAAAATGATCCTTAGAATTCTTCCCTACCTTATTCCTGTGCTGAGATACAGGCTGCTCCAACCTGCTGTAAAATGCTTGATTTCGAGAGTGAGCGAAACTAATGAAAACATTGTTGGGGTAAAACCTAAAGGGAAAGACCTAGCACCAAATCCAATTTGCCATCTGATCTAACTTCTGGAGGCAGTCAAAATGAGTATTTGAATTCTTCCCTACCTTATTCCTGTGCTGAGATACAGGCTGCTCCAACCTGCTGTAAAATGCTTGATTTCGAGAGTGAGCGAAACTAATGAAAACATTGTTGGGGTAAAACCTAAAGGGAAAGACCTAGCACCAAATCCAATTTGCCATCTGATCTAACTTCTGGAGGCAGTCAAAATGATCCTTAGAATTCTTCCCTACCTTATTCCTGTGCTGAGATACAGGCTGCTCCAACCTGCTGTAAAATGCTTGATTTCGAGAGTGAGCGAAACTAATGAAAACATTGTTGGGGTAAAACCTAAAGGGAAAGACCTAGCACCAAATCCAATTTGCCATCTGATCTAACTTCTGGAGGCAGTCAAAATGATCCTTAGAATTCTTCACTACCTTATTCCTGTGCTGAGATACAGGCTGCTCCAACCTGCTGTAAAATGCTTGATTTCGAGAGTGAGCGAAACTAATGAAAACATTGTTGGGGTAAAACCTAAAGGGAAAGACCTAGCACCAAATCCAATTTGCCATCTGATCTAACTTCTGGAGGCAGTCAAAATGATCCTTAGAATTCTTCCCTACCTTATTCCTGTGCTGAGATACAGGCTGCTCCAACCTGCTGTAAAATGCTTGATTTCGAGAGTGAGCGAAACTAATGAAAACATTGTTGGGGTAAAACCTAAAGGGAAAGACCTAGCACCAAATCCAATTTGCCATCTGATCTAACTTCTGGAGGCAGTCAAAATGATCCTTAGAATTCTTCCCTACCTTATTCCTGTGCTGAGATACAGGCTGCTCCAACCTGCTGTAAAATGCTTGATTTCGAGAGTGAGCGAAACTAATGAAAACATTGTTGGGGTAAAACCTAAAGGGAAAGACCTAGCACCAAATCCAATTTGCCATCTGATCTAACTTCTGGAGGCAGTCAAAATGATCCTTAGAATTCTTCCCTACCTTATTCCTGTGCTGAGATACAGGCTGCTCCAACCTGCTGTAAAATGCTTGATTTCGAGAGTGAGCGAAACTAATGAAAATATTGTTGGGGTAAAACCTAAAGGGAAAGACCTAGCACCAAATTCCATTGGCCATCTGATCTAACTTCTGGAGGCAGTCAAAATGATCCTTAGAATTCTTCCCTACCTTATTCCTGTGCTGAGATACAGGCTGCTCCAACCTGCTGTAAAATGCTTGATTTCGAGAGTGAGCGAAACTAATGAAAACATTGTTGGGGTAAAACCTAAAGGGAAAGACCTAGCACCAAATTCCATTGGCCATCTGATCTAACTTCTGGAGGCAGTCAAAATGATCCTTAGAATTCTTCCCTACCTTATTCCTGTGCTGAGATACAGGCTGCTCCAACCTGCTGTAAAATGCTTGATTTCGAGAGTGAGCGAAACTAATGAAAACATTGTTGGGGTAAAACCTAAAGGGAAAGACCTAGCACCAAATCCAATTTGCCATCTGATCTAACTTCTGGAGGCAGTCAAAATGATCCTTAGAATTCTTCCCTAGCTTATTCCTGTGCTGAGATACAGGCTGCTCCAACCTGCTGTAAAATGCTTGATTTCGAGAGTGAGCGAAACTAATGAAAACATTGTTGGGGTAAAACCTAAAGGGAAAGACCTAGCACCAAATCCAATTTGCCATCTGATCTAACTTCTGGAGGCAGTCAAAATGAGTATTTGAATTCTTCCCTACCTTATTCCTGTGCTGAGATACAGGCTGCTCCAACCTGCTGTAAAATGCTTGATTTCGAGAGTGAGCGAAACTAATGAAAACATTGTTGGGGTAAAACCTAAAGGGAAAGACCTAGCACCAAATCCAATTTGCCATCTGATCTAACTTCTGGAGGCAGTCAAAATGATCCTTAGAATTCTTCCCTACCTTATTCCTGTGCTGAGATACAGGCTGCTCCAACCTGCTGTAAAATGCTTGATTTCGAGAGTGAGCGAAACTAATGAAAACATTGTTGGGGTAAAACCTAAAGGGAAAGACCTAGCACCAAATCCAATTTGCCATCTGATCTAACTTCTGGAGGCAGTCAAAATGATCCTTAGAATTCTTCCCTACCTTATTCCTGTGCTGAGATACAGGCTGCTCCAACCTGCTGTAAAATGCTTGATTTCGAGAGTGAGCGAAACTAATGAAAACATTGTTGGGGTAAAACCTAAAGGGAAAGACCTAGCACCAAATCCAATTTGCCATCTGATCTAACTTCTGGAGGCAGTCAAAATGATCCTTAGAATTCTTCCCTACCTTATTCCTGTGCTGAGATACAGGCTGCTCCAACCTGCTGTAAAATGCTTGATTTCGAGAGTGAGCGAAACTAATGAAAACATTGTTGGGGTAAAACCTAAAGGGAAAGACCTAGCACCAAATCCAATTTGCCATCTGATCTAACTTCTGGAGGCAGTCAAAATGATCCTTAGAATTCTTCCCTAGCTTATTCCTGTGCTGAGATACAGGCTGCTCCAACCTGCTGTAAAATGCTTGATTTCGAGAGTGAGCGAAACTAATGAAAACATTGTTGGGGTAAAACCTAAAGGGAAAGACCTAGCACCAAATCCAATTTGCCATCTGATCTAACTTCTGGAGGCAGTCAAAATGAGTATTTGAATTCTTCCCTACCTTATTCCTGTGCTGAGATACAGGCTGCTCCAACCTGCTGTAAAATGCTTGATTTCGAGAGTGAGCGAAACTAATGAAAACATTGTTGGGGTAAAACCTAAAGGGAAAGACCTAGCACCAAATCCAATTTGCCATCTGATCTAACTTCTGGAGGCAGTCAAAATGATCCTTAGAATTCTTCCCTACCTTATTCCTGTGCTGAGATACAGGCTGCTCCAACCTGCTGTAAAATGCTTGATTTCGAGAGTGAGCGAAACTAATGAAAACATTGTTGGGGTAAAACCTAAAGGGAAAGACCTAGCACCAAATCCAATTTGCCGTCTGATCTAACTTCTGGAGGCAGTCAAAATGATCCTTAGAATTCTTCACTACCTTATTCCTGTGCTGAGATACAGGCTGCTCCAACCTGCTGTAAAATGCTTGATTTCGAGAGTGAGCGAAACTAATGAAAACATTGTTGGGGTAAAACCTAAAGGGAAAGACCTAGCACCAAATCCAATTTGCCATCTGATCTAACTTCTGGAGGCAGTCAAAATGATCCTTAGAATTCTTCCCTACCTTATTCCTGTGCTGAGATACAGGCTGCTCCAACCTGCTGTAAAATGCTTGATTTCGAGAGTGAGCGAAACTAATGAAAACATTGTTGGGGTAAAACCTAAAGGGAAAGACCTAGCACCAAATCCAATTTGCCATCTGATCTAACTTCTGGAGGCAGTCAAAATGATCCTTAGAATTCTTCCCTACCTTATTCCTGTGCTGAGATACAGGCTGCTCCAACCTGCTGTAAAATGCTTGATTTCGAGAGTGAGCGAAACTAATGAAAACATTGTTGGGGTAAAACCTAAAGGGAAAGACCTAGCACCAAATCCAATTTGCCATCTGATCTAACTTCTGGAGGCAGTCAAAATGATCCTTAGAATTCTTCCCTACCTTATTCCTGTGCTGAGATACAGGCTGCTCCAACCTGCTGTAAAATGCTTGATTTCGAGAGTGAGCGAAACTAATGAAAATATTGTTGGGGTAAAACCTAAAGGGAAAGACCTAGCACCAAATTCCATTGGCCATCTGATCTAACTTCTGGAGGCAGTCAAAATGATCCTTAGAATTCTTCCCTAGCTTATTCCTGTGCTGAGATACAGGCTGCTCCAACCTGCTGTAAAATGCTTGATTTCGAGAGTGAGCGAAACTAATGAAAACATTGTTGGGGTAAAACCTAAAGGGAAAGACCTAGCACCAAATCCAATTTGCCATCTGATCTAACTTCTGGAGGCAGTCAAAATGATCCTTAGAATTCTTCCCTACCTTATTCCTGTGCTGAGATACAGGCTGCTCCAACCTGCTGTAAAATGCTTGATTTCGAGAGTGAGCGAAACTAATGAAAACATTGTTGGGGTAAAACCTAAAGGGAAAGACCTAGCACCAAATCCAATTTGCCATCTGATCTAACTTCTGGAGGCAGTCAAAATGATCCTTAGAATTCTTCCCTAGCTTATTCCTGTGCTGAGATACAGGCTGCTCCAACCTGCTGTAAAATGCTTGATTTCGAGAGTGAGCGAAACTAATGAAAACATTGTTGGGGTAAAACCTAAAGGGAAAGACCTAGCACCAAATCCAATTTGCCATCTGATCTAACTTCTGGAGGCAGTCAAAATGAGTATTTGAATTCTTCCCTACCTTATTCCTGTGCTGAGATACAGGCTGCTCCAACCTGCTGTAAAATGCTTGATTTCGAGAGTGAGCGAAACTAATGAAAACATTGTTGGGGTAAAACCTAAAGGGAAAGACCTAGCACCAAATCCAATTTGCCATCTGATCTAACTTCTGGAGGCAGTCAAAATGATCCTTAGAATTCTTCCCTACCTTATTCCTGTGCTGAGATACAGGCTGCTCCAACCTGCTGTAAAATGCTTGATTTCGAGAGTGAGCGAAACTAATGAAAACATTGTTGGGGTAAAACCTAAAGGGAAAGACCTAGCACCAAATCCAATTTGCCATCTGATCTAACTTCTGGAGGCAGTCAAAATGATCCTTAGAATTCTTCCCTACCTTATTCCTGTGCTGAGATACAGGCTGCTCCAACCTGCTGTAAAATGCTTGATTTCGAGAGTGAGCGAAACTAATGAAAACATTGTTGGGGTAAAACCTAAAGGGAAAGACCTAGCACCAAATCCAATTTGCCATCTGATCTAACTTCTGGAGGCAGTCAAAATGAGTATTTGAATTCTTCCCTACCTTATTCCTGTGCTGAGATACAGGCTGCTCCAACCTGCTGTAAAATGCTTGATTTCGAGAGTGAGCGAAACTAATGAAAATATTGTTGGGGTAAAACCTAAAGGGAAAGACCTAGCACCAAATTCCATTGGCCATCTGATCTAACTTCTGGAGGCAGTCAAAATGATCCTTAGAATTCTTCCCTACCTTATTCCTGTGCTGAGATACAGGCTGCTCCAACCTGCTGTAAAATGCTTGATTTCGAGAGTGAGCGAAACTAATGAAAACATTGTTGGGGTAAAACCTAAAGGGAAAGACCTAGCACCAAATCCAATTTGCCATCTGATCTAACTTCTGGAGGCAGTCAAAATGATCCTTAGAATTCTTCCCTACCTTATTCCTGTGCTGAGATACAGGCTGCTCCAACCTGCTGTAAAATGCTTGATTTCGAGAGTGAGCGAAACTAATGAAAACATTGTTGGGGTAAAACCTAAAGGGAAAGACCTAGCACCAAATCCAATTTGCCATCTGATCTAACTTCTGGAGGCAGTCAAAATGATCCTTAGAATTCTTCCCTAGCTTATTCCTGTGCTGAGATACAGGCTGCTCCAACCTGCTGTAAAATGCTTGATTTCGAGAGTGAGCGAAACTAATGAAAACATTGTTGGGGTAAAACCTAAAGGGAAAGACCTAGCACCAAATCCAATTTGCCATCTGATCTAACTTCTGGAGGCAGTCAAAATGAGTATTTGAATTCTTCCCTACCTTATTCCTGTGCTGAGATACAGGCTGCTCCAACCTGCTGTAAAATGCTTGATTTCGAGAGTGAGCGAAACTAATGAAAACATTGTTGGGGTAAAACCTAAAGGGAAAGACCTAGCACCAAATCCAATTTGCCATCTGATCTAACTTCTGGAGGCAGTCAAAATGATCCTTAGAATTCTTCCCTACCTTATTCCTGTGCTGAGATACAGGCTGCTCCAACCTGCTGTAAAATGCTTGATTTCGAGAGTGAGCGAAACTAATGAAAACATTGTTGGGGTAAAACCTAAAGGGAAAGACCTAGCACCAAATCCAATTTGCCGTCTGATCTAACTTCTGGAGGCAGTCAAAATGATCCTTAGAATTCTTCCCTACCTTATTCCTGTGCTGAGATACAGGCTGCTCCAACCTGCTGTAAAATGCTTGATTTCGAGAGTGAGCGAAACTAATGAAAACATTGTTGGGGTAAAACCTAAAGGGAAAGACCTAGCACCAAATCCAATTTGCCATCTGATCTAACTTCTGGAGGCAGTCAAAATGATCCTTAGAATTCTTCCCTACCTTATTCCTGTGCTGAGATACAGGCTGCTCCAACCTGCTGTAAAATGCTTGATTTCGAGAGTGAGCGAAACTAATGAAAACATTGTTGGGGTAAAACCTAAAGGGAAAGACCTAGCACCAAATTCCATTGGCCATCTGATCTAACTTCTGGAGGCAGTCCAAATGATCCTTAGAATTCTTCCCTACCTTATTCCTGTGCTGAGATACAGGCTGCTCCAACCTGCTGTAAAATGCTTGATTTCGAGAGTGAGCGAAACTAATGAAAACATTGTTGGGGTAAAACCTAAAGGGAAAGACCTAGCACCAAATCCAATTTGCCATCTGATCTAACTTCTGGAGGCAGTCAAAATGATCCTTAGAATTCTTCCCTACCTTATTCCTGTGCTGAGATACAGGCTGCTCCAACCTGCTGTAAAATGCTTGATTTCGAGAGTGAGCGAAACTAATGAAAACATTGTTGGGGTAAAACCTAAAGGGAAAGACCTAGCACCAAATCCAATTTGCCATCTGATCTAACTTCTGGAGGCAGTCAAAATGATCCTTAGAATTCTTCCCTACCTTATTCCTGTGCTGAGATACAGGCTGCTCCAACCTGCTGTAAAATGCTTGATTTCGAGAGTGAGCGAAACTAATGAAAACATTGTTGGGGTAAAACCTAAAGGGAAAGACCTAGCACCAAATCCAATTTGCCATCTGATCTAACTTCTGGAGGCAGTCAAAATGATCCTTAGAATTCTTCCCTACCTTATTCCTGTGCTGAGATACAGGCTGCTCCAACCTGCTGTAAAATGCTTGATTTCGAGAGTGAGCGAAACTAATGAAAACATTGTTGGGGTAAAACCTAAAGGGAAAGACCTAGCACCAAATCCAATTTGCCATCTGATCTAACTTCTGGAGGCAGTCAAAATGATCCTTAGAATTCTTCCCTACCTTATTCCTGTGCTGAGATACAGGCTGCTCCAACCTGCTGTAAAATGCTTGATTTCGAGAGTGAGCGAAACTAATGAAAACATTGTTGGGGTAAAACCTAAAGGGAAAGACCTAGCACCAAATTGCATTGGCCATCTGATCTAACTTCTGGAGGCAGTCAAAATGATCCTTAGAATTCTTCCCTACCTTATTCCTGTGCTGAGATACAGGCTGCTCCAACCTGCTGTAAAATGCTTGATTTCGAGAGTGAGCGAAACTAATGAAAACATTGTTGGGGTAAAACCTAAAGGGAAAGACCTAGCACCAAATCCAATTTGCCATCTGATCTAACTTCTGGAGGCAGTCAAAATGAGTATTTGAATTCTTCCCTACCTTATTCCTGTGCTGAGATACAGGCTGCTCCAACCTGCTGTAAAATGCTTGATTTCGAGAGTGAGCGAAACTAATGAAAACATTGTTGGGGTAAAACCTAAAGGGAAAGACCTAGCACCAAATCCAATTTGCCATCTGATCTAACTTCTGGAGGCAGTCAAAATGATCCTTAGAATTCTTCCCTACCTTATTCCTGTGCTGAGATACAGGCTGCTCCAACCTGCTGTAAAATGCTTGATTTCGAGAGTGAGCGAAACTAATGAAAACATTGTTGGGGTAAAACCTAAAGGGAAAGACCTAGCACCAAATCCAATTTGCCATCTGATCTAACTTCTGGAGGCAGTCAAAATGATCCTTAGAATTCTTCCCTACCTTATTCCTGTGCTGAGATACAGGCTGCTCCAACCTGCTGTAAAATGCTTGATTTCGAGAGTGAGCGAAACTAATGAAAACATTGTTGGGGTAAAACCTAAAGGGAAAGACCTAGCACCAAATCCAATTTGCCGTCTGATCTAACTTCTGGAGGCAGTCAAAATGATCCTTAGAATTCTTCCCTACCTTATTCCTGTGCTGAGATACAGGCTGCTCCAACCTGCTGTAAAATGCTTGATTTCGAGAGTGAGCGAAACTAATGAAAACATTGTTGGGGTAAAACCTAAAGGGAAAGACCTAGCACCAAATCCAATTTGCCATCTGATCTAACTTCTGGAGGCAGTCAAAATGAGTATTTGAATTCTTCCCTACCTTATTCCTGTGCTGAGATACAGGCTGCTCCAACCTGCTGTAAAATGCTTGATTTCGAGAGTGAGCGAAACTAATGAAAACATTGTTGGGGTAAAACCTAAAGGGAAAGACCTAGCACCAAATCCAATTTGCCATCTGATCTAACTTCTGGAGGCAGTCAAAATGATCCTTAGAATTCTTCCCTACCTTATTCCTGTGCTGAGATACAGGCTGCTCCAACCTGCTGTAAAATGCTTGATTTCGAGAGTGAGCGAAACTAATGAAAACATTGTTGGGGTAAAACCTAAAGGGAAAGACCTAGCACCAAATCCAATTTGCCATCTGATCTAACTTCTGGAGGCAGTCAAAATGATCCTTAGAATTCTTCCCTACCTTATTCCTGTGCTGAGATACAGGCTGCTCCAACCTGCTGTAAAATGCTTGATTTCGAGAGTGAGCGAAACTAATGAAAACATTGTTGGGGTAAAACCTAAAGGGAAAGACCTAGCACCAAATCCAATTTGCCATCTGATCTAACTTCTGGAGGCAGTCAAAATGATCCTTAGAATTCTTCCCTACCTTATTCCTGTGCTGAGATACAGGCTGCTCCAACCTGCTGTAAAATGCTTGATTTCGAGAGTGAGCGAAACTAATGAAAATATTGTTGGGGTAAAACCTAAAGGGAAAGACCTAGCACCAAATTCCATTGGCCATCTGATCTAACTTCTGGAGGCAGTCAAAATGATCCTTAGAATTCTTCCCTAGCTTATTCCTGTGCTGAGATACAGGCTGCTCCAACCTGCTGTAAAATGCTTGATTTCGAGAGTGAGCGAAACTAATGAAAACATTGTTGGGGTAAAACCTAAAGGGAAAGACCTAGCACCAAATCCAATTTGCCATCTGATCTAACTTCTGGAGGCAGTCAAAATGATCCTTAGAATTCTTCCCTACCTTATTCCTGTGCTGAGATACAGGCTGCTCCAACCTGCTGTAAAATGCTTGATTTCGAGAGTGAGCGAAACTAATGAAAACATTGTTGGGGTAAAACCTAAAGGGAAAGACCTAGCACCAAATCCAATTTGCCATCTGATCTAACTTCTGGAGGCAGTCAAAATGATCCTTAGAATTCTTCCCTAGCTTATTCCTGTGCTGAGATACAGGCTGCTCCAACCTGCTGTAAAATGCTTGATTTCGAGAGTGAGCGAAACTAATGAAAACATTGTTGGGGTAAAACCTAAAGGGAAAGACCTAGCACCAAATCCAATTTGCCATCTGATCTAACTTCTGGAGGCAGTCAAAATGAGTATTTGAATTCTTCCCTACCTTATTCCTGTGCTGAGATACAGGCTGCTCCAACCTGCTGTAAAATGCTTGATTTCGAGAGTGAGCGAAACTAATGAAAACATTGTTGGGGTAAAACCTAAAGGGAAAGACCTAGCACCAAATCCAATTTGCCATCTGATCTAACTTCTGGAGGCAGTCAAAATGATCCTTAGAATTCTTCCCTACCTTATTCCTGTGCTGAGATACAGGCTGCTCCAACCTGCTGTAAAATGCTTGATTTCGAGAGTGAGCGAAACTAATGAAAACATTGTTGGGGTAAAACCTAAAGGGAAAGACCTAGCACCAAATCCAATTTGCCATCTGATCTAACTTCTGGAGGCAGTCAAAATGATCCTTAGAATTCTTCCCTACCTTATTCCTGTGCTGAGATACAGGCTGCTCCAACCTGCTGTAAAATGCTTGATTTCGAGAGTGAGCGAAACTAATGAAAACATTGTTGGGGTAAAACCTAAAGGGAAAGACCTAGCACCAAATCCAATTTGCCATCTGATCTAACTTCTGGAGGCAGTCAAAATGATCCTTAGAATTCTTCCCTACCTTATTCCTGTGCTGAGATACAGGCTGCTCCAACCTGCTGTAAAATGCTTGATTTCGAGAGTGAGCGAAACTAATGAAAATATTGTTGGGGTAAAACCTAAAGGGAAAGACCTAGCACCAAATTCCATTGGCCATCTGATCTAACTTCTGGAGGCAGTCAAAATGATCCTTAGAATTCTTCCCTACCTTATTCCTGTGCTGAGATACAGGCTGCTCCAACCTGCTGTAAAATGCTTGATTTCGAGAGTGAGCGAAACTAATGAAAACATTGTTGGGGTAAAACCTAAAGGGAAAGACCTAGCACCAAATCCAATTTGCCATCTGATCTAACTTCTGGAGGCAGTCAAAATGATCCTTAGAATTCTTCCCTACCTTATTCCTGTGCTGAGATACAGGCTGCTCCAACCTGCTGTAAAATGCTTGATTTCGAGAGTGAGCGAAACTAATGAAAACATTGTTGGGGTAAAACCTAAAGGGAAAGACCTAGCACCAAATCCAATTTGCCATCTGATCTAACTTCTGGAGGCAGTCAAAATGATCCTTAGAATTCTTCCCTAGCTTATTCCTGTGCTGAGATACAGGCTGCTCCAACCTGCTGTAAAATGCTTGATTTCGAGAGTGAGCGAAACTAATGAAAACATTGTTGGGGTAAAACCTAAAGGGAAAGACCTAGCACCAAATCCAATTTGCCATCTGATCTAACTTCTGGAGGCAGTCAAAATGAGTATTTGAATTCTTCCCTACCTTATTCCTGTGCTGAGATACAGGCTGCTCCAACCTGCTGTAAAATGCTTGATTTCGAGAGTGAGCGAAACTAATGAAAACATTGTTGGGGTAAAACCTAAAGGGAAAGACCTAGCACCAAATCCAATTTGCCATCTGATCTAACTTCTGGAGGCAGTCAAAATGATCCTTAGAATTCTTCCCTACCTTATTCCTGTGCTGAGATACAGGCTGCTCCAACCTGCTGTAAAATGCTTGATTTCGAGAGTGAGCGAAACTAATGAAAACATTGTTGGGGTAAAACCTAAAGGGAAAGACCTAGCACCAAATCCAATTTGCCGTCTGATCTAACTTCTGGAGGCAGTCAAAATGATCCTTAGAATTCTTCCCTACCTTATTCCTGTGCTGAGATACAGGCTGCTCCAACCTGCTGTAAAATGCTTGATTTCGAGAGTGAGCGAAACTAATGAAAACATTGTTGGGGTAAAACCTAAAGGGAAAGACCTAGCACCAAATCCAATTTGCCATCTGATCTAACTTCTGGAGGCAGTCAAAATGATCCTTAGAATTCTTCCCTACCTTATTCCTGTGCTGAGATACAGGCTGCTCCAACCTGCTGTAAAATGCTTGATTTCGAGAGTGAGCGAAACTAATGAAAACATTGTTGGGGTAAAACCTAAAGGGAAAGACCTAGCACCAAATTCCATTGGCCATCTGATCTAACTTCTGGAGGCAGTCCAAATGATCCTTAGAATTCTTCCCTACCTTATTCCTGTGCTGAGATACAGGCTGCTCCAACCTGCTGTAAAATGCTTGATTTCGAGAGTGAGCGAAACTAATGAAAACATTGTTGGGGTAAAACCTAAAGGGAAAGACCTAGCACCAAATCCAATTTGCCATCTGATCTAACTTCTGGAGGCAGTCAAAATGATCCTTAGAATTCTTCCCTACCTTATTCCTGTGCTGAGATACAGGCTGCTCCAACCTGCTGTAAAATGCTTGATTTCGAGAGTGAGCGAAACTAATGAAAACATTGTTGGGGTAAAACCTAAAGGGAAAGACCTAGCACCAAATCCAATTTGCCATCTGATCTAACTTCTGGAGGCAGTCAAAATGATCCTTAGAATTCTTCCCTACCTTATTCCTGTGCTGAGATACAGGCTGCTCCAACCTGCTGTAAAATGCTTGATTTCGAGAGTGAGCGAAACTAATGAAAACATTGTTGGGGTAAAACCTAAAGGGAAAGACCTAGCACCAAATCCAATTTGCCATCTGATCTAACTTCTGGAGGCAGTCAAAATGATCCTTAGAATTCTTCCCTACCTTATTCCTGTGCTGAGATACAGGCTGCTCCAACCTGCTGTAAAATGCTTGATTTCGAGAGTGAGCGAAACTAATGAAAACATTGTTGGGGTAAAACCTAAAGGGAAAGACCTAGCACCAAATCCAATTTGCCATCTGATCTAACTTCTGGAGGCAGTCAAAATGATCCTTAGAATTCTTCCCTACCTTATTCCTGTGCTGAGATACAGGCTGCTCCAACCTGCTGTAAAATGCTTGATTTCGAGAGTGAGCGAAACTAATGAAAACATTGTTGGGGTAAAACCTAAAGGGAAAGACCTAGCACCAAATTCCATTGGCCATCTGATCTAACTTCTGGAGGCAGTCAAAATGATCCTTAGAATTCTTCCCTACCTTATTCCTGTGCTGAGATACAGGCTGCTCCAACCTGCTGTAAAATGCTTGATTTCGAGAGTGAGCGAAACTAATGAAAACATTGTTGGGGTAAAACCTAAAGGGAAAGACCTAGCACCAAATCCAATTTGCCATCTGATCTAACTTCTGGAGGCAGTCAAAATGAGTATTTGAATTCTTCCCTACCTTATTCCTGTGCTGAGATACAGGCTGCTCCAACCTGCTGTAAAATGCTTGATTTCGAGAGTGAGCGAAACTAATGAAAACATTGTTGGGGTAAAACCTAAAGGGAAAGACCTAGCACCAAATCCAATTTGCCATCTGATCTAACTTCTGGAGGCAGTCAAAATGATCCTTAGAATTCTTCCCTACCTTATTCCTGTGCTGAGATACAGGCTGCTCCAACCTGCTGTAAAATGCTTGATTTCGAGAGTGAGCGAAACTAATGAAAACATTGTTGGGGTAAAACCTAAAGGGAAAGACCTAGCACCAAATCCAATTTGCCATCTGATCTAACTTCTGGAGGCAGTCAAAATGATCCTTAGAATTCTTCCCTACCTTATTCCTGTGCTGAGATACAGGCTGCTCCAACCTGCTGTAAAATGCTTGATTTCGAGAGTGAGCGAAACTAATGAAAACATTGTTGGGGTAAAACCTAAAGGGAAAGACCTAGCACCAAATCCAATTTGCCGTCTGATCTAACTTCTGGAGGCAGTCAAAATGATCCTTAGAATTCTTCCCTACCTTATTCCTGTGCTGAGATACAGGCTGCTCCAACCTGCTGTAAAATGCTTGATTTCGAGAGTGAGCGAAACTAATGAAAACATTGTTGGGGTAAAACCTAAAGGGAAAGACCTAGCACCAAATCCAATTTGCCATCTGATCTAACTTCTGGAGGCAGTCAAAATGATCCTTAGAATTCTTCCCTACCTTATTCCTGTGCTGAGATACAGGCTGCTCCAACCTGCTGTAAAATGCTTGATTTCGAGAGTGAGCGAAACTAATGAAAACATTGTTGGGGTAAAACCTAAAGGGAAAGACCTAGCACCAAATCCAATTTGCCATCTGATCTAACTTCTGGAGGCAGTCAAAATGATCCTTAGAATTCTTCCCTACCTTATTCCTGTGCTGAGATACAGGCTGCTCCAACCTGCTGTAAAATGCTTGATTTCGAGAGTGAGCGAAACTAATGAAAACATTGTTGGGGTAAAACCTAAAGGGAAAGACCTAGCACCAAATCCAATTTGCCATCTGATCTAACTTCTGGAGGCAGTCAAAATGATCCTTAGAATTCTTCCCTACCTTATTCCTGTGCTGAGATACAGGCTGCTCCAACCTGCTGTAAAATGCTTGATTTCGAGAGTGAGCGAAACTAATGAAAACATTGTTGGGGTAAAACCTAAAGGGAAAGACCTAGCACCAAATTCCATTGGCCATCTGATCTAACTTCTGGAGGCAGTCAAAATGATCCTTAGAATTCTTCCCTACCTTATTCCTGTGCTGAGATACAGGCTGCTCCAACCTGCTGTAAAATGCTTGATTTCGAGAGTGAGCGAAACTAATGAAAACATTGTTGGGGTAAAACCTAAAGGGAAAGACCTAGCACCAAATCCAATTTGCCATCTGATCTAACTTCTGGAGGCAGTCAAAATGATCCTTAGAATTCTTCCCTACCTTATTCCTGTGCTGAGATACAGGCTGCTCCAACCTGCTGTAAAATGCTTGATTTCGAGAGTGAGCGAAACTAATGAAAACATTGTTGGGGTAAAACCTAAAGGGAAAGACCTAGCACCAAATCCAATTTGCCATCTGATCTAACTTCTGGAGGCAGTCAAAATGATCCTTAGAATTCTTCCCTACCTTATTCCTGTGCTGAGATACAGGCTGCTCCAACCTGCTGTAAAATGCTTGATTTCGAGAGTGAGCGAAACTAATGAAAACATTGTTGGGGTAAAACCTAAAGGGAAAGACCTAGCACCAAATCCAATTTGCCATCTGATCTAACTTCTGGAGGCAGTCAAAATGAGTATTTGAATTCTTCCCTACCTTATTCCTGTGCTGAGATACAGGCTGCTCCAACCTGCTGTAAAATGCTTGATTTCGAGAGTGAGCGAAACTAATGAAAACATTGTTGGGGTAAAACCTAAAGGGAAAGACCTAGCACCAAATCCAATTTGCCATCTGATCTAACTTCTGGAGGCAGTCCAAATGATCCTTAGAATTCTTCCCTACCTTATTCCTGTGCTGAGATACAGGCTGCTCCAACCTGCTGTAAAATGCTTGATTTCGAGAGTGAGCGAAACTAATGAAAACATTGTTGGGGTAAAACCTAAAGGGAAAGACCTAGCACCAAATTCCATTGGCCATCTGATCTAACTTCTGGATGCAGTCAAAATGATCCTTAGAATTCTTCCCTACCTTATTCCTGTGCTGAGATACAGGCTGCTCCAACCTGCTGTAAAATGCTTGATTTCGAGAGTGAGCGAAACTAATGAAAACATTGTTGGGGTAAAACCTAAAGGGAAAGACCTAGCACCAAATTCCATTGGCCATCTGATCTAACTTCTGGAGGCAGTCAAAATGATCCTTAGAATTCTTCCCTACCTTATTCCTGTGCTGAGATACAGGCTGCTCCAACCTGCTGTAAAATGCTTGATTTCGAGAGTGAGCGAAACTAATGAAAACATTGTTGGGGTAAAACCTAAAGGGAAAGACCTAGCACCAAATTCCATTGGCCATATGATCTAACTTCTGGAGGCAGTCAAAATGATCCTTAGAATTCTTCCCTACCTTATTCCTGTGCTGAGATACAGGCTGCTCCAACCTGCTGTAAAATGCTTGATTTCGAGAGTGAGCGAAACTAATGAAAACATTGTTGGGGTAAAACCTAAAAGGAAAGACCTAGCACCAAATCCAATTTGCCATCTGATCTAACTTCTGGAGGCAGTCAAAATGATCCTTAGAATTCTTCCCTACCTTATTCCTGTGCTGAGATACAGGCTGCTCCAACCTGCTGTAAAATGCTTGATTTCGAGAGTGAGCGAAACTAATGAAAACATTGTTGGGGTAAAACCTAAAGGGAAAGACCGAGCACCAAATCCAATTTGCCATCTGATCTAACTTCTGGAGGCAGTCAAAATGATCCTTAGAATTCTTCCCTACCTTATTCCTGTGCTGAGATACAGGCTGCTCCAACCTGCTGTAAAATGCTTGATTTCGAGAGTGAGCGAAACTAATGAAAACATTGTTGGGGTAAAACCTAAAGGGTAAGACCTAGCACCAAATCCAATTTGCCATCTGATCTAACTTCTGGAGGCAGTCAAAATGATCCTTAGAATTCTTCCCTACCTTATTCCTGTGCTGAGATACAGGCTGCTCCAACCTGCTGTAAAATGCTTGATTTCGAGAGTGAGCGAAACTAATGAAAACATTGTTGGGGTAAAACCTAAAGGGAAAGACCTAGCACCAAATCCAATTTAGCATCTGATCTAACTTCTGGAGGCAGTCAAAATGATCCTTAGAATTCTTCCCTACCTTATTCCTGTGCTGAGATACAGGCTGCTCCAACCTGCTGTAAAATGCTTGATTTTGAGAGTGAGCGAAACTAATGAAAACATTGTTGGGGTAAAACCTAAAGGGAAAGACCTAGCACCAAATCCAATTTGCCATCTGATCTAACTTCTGGAGGCAGTCAAAATGATCCTTAGAATTCTTCCCTACCTTATTCCTGTGCTGAGATACAGGCTGCTCCAACCTGCTGTAAAATGCTTGATTTCGAGAGTGAGCGAAACTAATGAAAACATTGTTGGGGTAAAACCTAAAGGGAAAGACCTAGCACCAAATCCAATTTGCCATCTGATCTAACTTCTGGAGGCAGTCAAAATGAGTATTTGAATTCTTCCCTACCTTATTCCTGTGCTGAGATACAGGCTGCTCCAACCTGCTGTAAAATGCTTGATTTCGAGAGTGAGCGAAACTAATGAAAACATTGTTGGGGTAAAACCTAAAGGGAAAGACCTAGCACCAAATCCAATTTGCCATCTGATCTAACTTCTGGAGGCAGTCAAAATGATCCTTAGAATTCTTCCCTACCTTATTCCTGTGCTGAGATACAGGCTGCTCCAACCTGCTGTAAAATGCTTGATTTCGAGAGTGAGCGAAACTAATGAAAACATTGTTGGGGGTAAAACCTAAAGGGAAAGACCTAGCACCAAATTCCATTGGCCATCTGATCTAACTTCTGGAGGCAGTCAAAATGATCCTTAGAATTCTTCCCTACCTTATTCCTGTGCTGAGATACAGGCTGCTCCAACCTGCTGTAAAATGCTTGATTTCGAGAGTGAGCGAAACTAATGAAAACATTGTTGGGGTAAAACCTAAAGGGAAAGGCCTAGCACCAAATCCAATTTGCCATCTGATCTAACTTCTGGAGGCAGTCCAAATGAGTATTTGAATTCTTCCCTACCTTATTCCTGTGCTGAGATACAGGCTGCTCCAACCTGCTGTAAAATGCTTGATTTCGAGAGTGAGCGAAACTAATGAAAACATTGTTGGGGTAAAACCTAAAGGGAAAGACCTAGCACCAAATCCAATTTGCCATCTGATCTAACTTCTGGAGGCAGTCAAAATGAGTATTTGAATTCATCCCTACCTTATTCCTGTGCTGAGATACAGGCTGCTCCAACCTGCTGTAAAATGCTTGATTTCGAGAGTGAGCGAAACTAATGAAAACATTGTTGGGGTAAAACCTAAAGGGAAAGACCTAGCACCAAATCCAATTTGCCATCTGATCTAACTTCTGGAGGCAGTCAAAATGATCCTTAGAATTCTTCCCTACCTTATTCCTGTGCTGAGATACAGGCTGCTCCAACCTGCTGTAAAATGCTTGATTTCGAGAGTGAGCGAAACTAATGAAAACATTGTTGGGGTAAAACCTAAAGGGAAAGACCTAGCACCAAATCCAATTTGCCATCTGATCTAACTTCTGGAGGCAGTCAAAATGATCCTTAGAATTCTTCCCTACCTTATTCCTGTGCTGAGATACAGGCTGCTCCAACCTGCTGTAAAATGCTTGATTTCGAGAGTGAGCGAAACTAATGAAAACATTGTTGGGGTAAAACCTAAAGGGAAAGACCTAGCACCAAATCCAATTTGCCATCTGATCTAACTTCTGGAGGCAGTCAAAATGATCCTTAGAATTCTTCCCTACCTTATTCCTGTGCTGAGATACAGGCTGCTCCAACCTGCTGTAAAATGCTTGATTTCGAGAGTGAGCGAAACTAATGAAAACATTGTTGGGGTAAAACCTAAAGGGAAAGACCTAGCACCAAATTCCATTGGCCATCTGATCTAACTTCTGGAGGCAGTCAAAATGATCCTTAGAATTCTTCCCTACCTTATTCCTGTGCTGAGATACAGGCTGCTCCAACCTGCTGTAAAATGCTTGATTTCGAGAGTGAGCGAAACTAATGAAAACATTGTTGGGGTAAAACCTAAAGGGAAAGACCTAGCACCAAATTCCATTGGCCATCTGATCTAACTTCTGGAGGCAGTCAAAATGATCCTTAGAATTCTTCCCTACCTTATTACTGTGCTGAGATACAGGCTGCTCCAACCTGCTGTAAAATGCTTGATTTTGAGAGTGAGCGAAACTAATGAAACCATTGTTGGGGTAAAACCTAAAGGGAAAGACCTAGCACCAAATCCAATTTGCCATCTGATCTAACTTCTGGAGGCAGTCAAAATGATCCTTAGAATTCTTCCCTACCTTATTCCTGTGCTGAGATACAGGCTGCTCCAACCTGCTGTAAAATGCTTGATTTCGAGAGTGAGCGAAACTAATGAAAACATTGTTGGGGTAAAACCTAAAGGGAAAGACCTAGCACCAAATCCAATTTGCCATCTGATCTAACTTCTGGAGGCAGTCAAAATGATCCTTAGAATTCTTCCCTACCTTATTCCTGTGCTGAGATACAGGCTGCTCCAACCTGCTGTAAAATGCTTGATTTCGAGAGTGAGCGAAACTAATGAAAACATTGTTGGGGTAAAACCTAAAGGGAAAGACCTAGCACCAAATCCAATTTGCCATCTGATCTAACTTCTGGAGGCAGTCAAAATGATCCTTAGAATTCTTCCCTACCTTATTCCTGTGCTGAGATACAGGCTGCTCCAACCTGCTGTAAAATGCTTGATTTCGAGAGTGAGCGAAACTAATGAAAACATTGTTGGGGTAAAACCTAAAGGGAAAGACCTAGCACCAAATCCAATTTGCCATCTGATCTAACTTCTGGAGGCAGTCAAAATGATCCTTAGAATTCTTCCCTACCTTATTCCTGTGCTGAGATACAGGCT
This sequence comes from Melanerpes formicivorus, assembly GCF_026170545.1. Taxonomy (NCBI): domain Eukaryota; kingdom Metazoa; phylum Chordata; class Aves; order Piciformes; family Picidae; genus Melanerpes; species Melanerpes formicivorus. Next base: position 45,723 of record NW_027143317.1, read on the forward strand.
GCTCCAACCTGCTGTAAAATGCTTGATTTCGAGAGTGAGCGAAACTAATGAAAACATTGTTGGGGTAAAACCTAAAGGGAAAGACCTAGCACCAAATCCAATTTGCCATCTGATCTAACTTCTGGAGGCAGTCAAAATGATCCTTAGAATTCTTCCCTACCTTATTCCTGTGCTGAGATACAGGCTGCTCCAACCTGCTGTAAAATGCTTGATTTCGAGAGTGAGCGAAACTAATGAAAACATTGTTGGGGTAAAACCTAAAGGGAAAGACCTAGCACCAAATCCAATTTGCCATCTGATCTAACTTCTGGAGGCAGTCAAAATGATCCTTAGAATTCTTCCCAACCTTATTCCTGTGCTGAGATACAGGCTGCTCCAACCTGCTGTAAAATGCTTGATTTCGAGAGTGAGCGAAACTAATGAAAACATTGTTGGGGTAAAACCTAAAGGGAAAGACCTAGCACCAAATCCAATTTGCCATCTGATCTAACTTCTGGAGGCAGTCAAAATGATCCTTAGAATTCTTCCCTACCTTATTCCTGTGCTGAGATACAGGCTGCTCCAACCTGCTGTAAAATGCTTGATTTCGAGAGTGAGCGAAACTAATGAAAACATTGTTGGGGTAAAACCTAAAGGGAAAGACCTAGCACCAAATCCAATTTGCCATCTGATCTAACTTCTGGAGGCAGTCAAAATGATCCTTAGAATTCTTCCCTACCTTATTCCTGTGCTGAGATACAGGCTGCTCCAACCTGCTGTAAAATGCTTGATTTCGAGAGTGAGCGAAACTAATGAAAACATTGTTGGGGTAAAACCTAAAGGGAAAGACCTAGCACCAAATCCAATTTGCCATCTGATCTAACTTCTGGAGGCAGTCAAAATGATCCTTAGAATTCTTCCCTACCTTATTCCTGTGCTGAGATACAGGCTGCTCCAACCTGCTGTAAAATGCTTGATTTCGAGAGTGAGCGAAACTAATGAAAACATTGTTGGGGTAAAACCTAAAGGGAAAGACCTAGCACCAAATTCCATTGGCCATCTGATCTAACTTCTGGAGGCAGTCAAAATGAGTATTTGAATTCTTCCCTACCTTATTCCTGTGCTGAGATACAGGCTGCTCCAACCTGCTGTAAAATGCTTGATTTCGAGAGTGAGCGAAACTAATGAAAACATTGTTGGGGTAAAACCTAAAGGGAAAGACCTAGCACCAAATCCAATTTGCCATCTGATCTAACTTCTGGAGGCAGTCAAAATGATCCTTAGAATTCTTCCCTACCTTATTCCTGTGCTGAGATACAGGCTGCTCCAACCTGCTGTAAAATGCTTGATTTCGAGAGTGAGCGAAACTAATGAAAACATTGTTGGGGTAAAACCTAAAGGGAAAGACCTAGCACCAAATCCAATTTGCCATCTGATCTAACTTCTGGAGGCAGTCAAAATGATCCTTAGAATTCTTCCCTACCTTATTCCTGTGCTGAGATACAGGCTGCTCCAACCTGCTGTAAAATGCTTGATTTCGAGAGTGAGCGAAACTAATGAAAACATTGTTGGGGTAAAACCTAAAGGGAAAGACCTAGCACCAAATCCAATTTGCCATCTGATCTAACTTCTGGAGGCAGTCAAAATGATCCTTAGAATTCTTCCCTACCTTATTCCTGTGCTGAGATACAGGCTGCTCCAACCTGCTGTAAAATGCTTGATTTCGAGAGTGAGCGAAACTAATGAAAACATTGTTGGGGTAAAACCTAAAGGGAAAGACCTAGCACCAAATCCAATTTGCCATCTGATCTAACTTCTGGAGGCAGTCAAAATGATCCTTAGAATTCTTCCCTACCTTATTCCTGTGCTGAGATACAGGCTGCTCCAACCTGCTGTAAAATGCTTGATTTCGAGAGTGAGCGAAACTAATGAAAACATTGTTGGGGTAAAACCTAAAGGGAAAGGCCTAGCACCAAATTCCATTGGCCATCTGATCTAACTTCTGGAGGCAGTCAAAATGATCCTTAGAATTCTTCCCTACCTTATTCCTGTGCTGAGATACAGGCTGCTCCAACCTGCTGTAAAATGCTTGATTTCGAGAGTGAGCGAAACTAATGAAAACATTGTTGGGGTAAAACCTAAAGGGAAAGGCCTAGCACCAAATTGCATTGGCCATCTGATCTAACTTCTGGAGGCAGTCAAAATGAGTATTTGAATTCTTCCCTACCTTATTCCTGTGCTGAGATACAGGCTGCTCCAACCTGCTGTAAAATGCTTGATTTCGAGAGTGAGCGAAACTAATGAAAACATTGTTGGGGTAAAACCTAAAGGGAAAGACCTAGCACCAAATCCAATTTGCCATCTGATCTAACTTCTGGAGGCAGTCAAAATGATCCTTAGAATTCTTCCCTACCTTATTCCTGTGCTGAGATACAGGCTGCTCCAACCTGCTGTAAAATGCTTGATTTCGAGAGTGAGCGAAACTAATGAAAACATTGTTGGGGTAAAACCTAAAGGGAAAGACCTAGCACCAAATTCCATTGGCCATCTGATCTAACTTCTGGAGGCAGTCAAAATGATCCTTAGAATTCTTCCCTACCTTATTCCTGTGCTGAGATACAGGCTGCTCCAACCTGCTGTAAAATGCTTGATTTCGAGAGTGAGCGAAACTAATGAAAACATTGTTGGGGTAAAACCTAAAGGGAAAGACCTAGCACCAAATCCAATTTGCCATCTGATCTAACTTCTGGAGGCAGTCAAAATGAGTATTTGAATTCTTCCCTACCTTATTCCTGTGCTGAGATACAGGCTGCTCCAACCTGCTGTAAAATGCTTGATTTCGAGAGTGAGCGAAACTAATGAAAACATTGTTGGGGTAAAACCTAAAGGGAAAGACCTAGCACCAAATTCCATTTGCCATCTGATCTAACTTCTGGAGGCAGTCAAAATGAGTATTTGAATTCTTCCCTACCTTATTCCTGTGCTGAGATACAGGCTGCTCCAACCTGCTGTAAAATGCTTGATTTCGAGAGTGAGCGAAACTAATGAAAACATTGTTGGGGTAAAACCTAAAGGGAAAGGCCTAGCACCAAATTGCATTGGCCATCTGATCTAACTTCTGGAGGCAGTCAAAATGAGTATTTGAATTCTTCCCTACCTTATTCCTGTGCTGAGATACAGGCTGCTCCAACCTGCTGTAAAATGCTTGATTTCGAGAGTGAGCGAAACTAATGAAAACATTGTTGGGGTAAAACCTAAAGGGAAAGACCTAGCACCAAATCCAATTTGCCATCTGATCTAACTTCTGGAGGCAGTCAAAATGAGTATTTGAATTCTTCCCTACCTTATTCCTGTGCTGAGATACAGGCTGCTCCAACCTGCTGTAAAATGCTTGATTTCGAGAGTGAGCGAAACTAATGAAAACATTGTTGGGGTAAAACCTAAAGGGAAAGACCTAGCACCAAATTCCATTGGCCATCTGATCTAACTTCTGGAGGCAGTCAAAATGATCCTTAGAATTCTTCCCTACCTTATTCCTGTGCTGAGATACAGGCTGCTCCAACCTGCTGTAAAATGCTTGATTTCGAGAGTGAGCGAAACTAATGAAAACATTGTTGGGGTAAAACCTAAAGGGAAAGACCTAGCACCAAATCCAATTTGCCATCTGATCTAACTTCTGGAGGCAGTCAAAATGATCCTTAGAATTCTTCCCTACCTTATTCCTGTGCTGAGATACAGGCTGCTCCAACCTGCTGTAAAATGCTTGATTTCGAGAGTGAGCGAAACTAATGAAAACATTGTTGGGGTAAAACCTAAAGGGAAAGACCTAGCACCAAATTCCATTGGCCATCTGATCTAACTTCTGGAGGCAGTCAAAATGAGTATTTGAATTCTTCCCTACCTTATTCCTGTGCTGAGATACAGGCTGCTCCAACCTGCTGTAAAATGCTTGATTTCGAGAGTGAGCGAAACTAATGAAAACATTGTTGGGGTAAAACCTAAAGGGAAAGACCTAGCACCAAATCCAATTTGCCATCTGATCTAACTTCTGGAGGCAGTCAAAATGAGTATTTGAATTCTTCCCTACCTTATTCCTGTGCTGAGATACAGGCTGCTCCAACCTGCTGTAAAATGCTTGATTTCGAGAGTGAGCGAAACTAATGAAAACATTGTTGGGGTAAAACCTAAAGGGAAAGACCTAGCACCAAATTCCATTGGCCATCTGATCTAACTTCTGGAGGCAGTCAAAATGATCCTTAGAATTCTTCCCTACCTTATTCCTGTGCTGAGATACAGGCTGCTCCAACCTGCTGTAAAATGCTTGATTTCGAGAGTGAGCGAAACTAATGAAAACATTGTTGGGGTAAAACCTAAAGGGAAAGACCTAGCACCAAATCCAATTTGCCATCTGATCTAACTTCTGGAGGCAGTCAAAATGAGTATTTGAATTCTTCCCTACCTTTTTCCTGTGCTGAGATACAGGCTGCTCCAACCTGCTGTAAAATGCTTGATTTCGAGAGTGAGCGAAACTAATGAAAACATTGTTGGGGTAAAACCTAAAGGGAAAGACCTAGCACCAAATTCCATTGGCCATCTGATCTAACTTCTGGAGGCAGTCAAAATGATCCTTAGAATTCTTCCCTACCTTATTCCTGTGCTGAGATACAGGCTGCTCCAACCTGCTGTAAAATGCTTGATTTCGAGAGTGAGCGAAACTAATGAAAACATTGTTGGGGTAAAACCTAAAGGGAAAGACCTAGCACCAAATTCCATTGGCCATCTGATCTAACTTCTGGAGGCAGTCAAAATGATCCTTAGAATTCTTCCCTACCTTATTCCTGTGCTGAGATACAGGCTGCTCCAACCTGCTGTAAAATGCTTGATTTCGAGAGTGAGCGAAACTAATGAAAACATTGTTGGGGTAAAACCTAAAGGGAAAGACCTAGCACCAAATCCAATTTGCCATCTGATCTAACTTCTGGAGGCAGTCAAAATGATCCTTAGAATTCTTCCCTACCTTATTCCTGTGCTGAGATACAGGCTGCTCCAACCTGCTGTAAAATGCTTGATTTCGAGAGTGAGCGAAACTAATGAAAACATTGTTGGGGTAAAACCTAAAGGGAAAGACCTAGCACCAAATCCAATTTGCCATCTGATCTAACTTCTGGAGGCAGTCAAAATGATCCTTAGAATTCTTCCCTGCCTTATTCCTGTGCTGAGATACAGGCTGCTCCAACCTGCTGTAAAATGCTTGATTTCGAGAGTGAGCGAAACTAATGAAAACATTGTTGGGGTAAAACCTAAAGGGAAAGACCTAGCACCAAATCCAATTTGCCATCTGATCTAACTTCTGGAGGCAGTCAAAATGATCCTTAGAATTCTTCCCTACCTTATTCCTGTGCTGAGATACAGGCTGCTCCAACCTGCTGTAAAATGCTTGATTTCGAGAGTGAGCGAAACTAATGAAAACATTGTTGGGGTAAAACCTAAAGGGAAAGACCTAGCACCAAATCCAATTTGCCATCTGATCTAACTTCTGGAGGCAGTCAAAATGATCCTTAGAATTCTTCCCTACCTTATTCCTGTGCTGAGATACAGGCTGCTCCAACCTGCTGTAAAATGCTTGATTTCGAGAGTGAGCGAAACTAATGAAAACATTGTTGGGGTAAAACCTAAAGGGAAAGACCTAGCACCAAATTCCATTGGCCATCTGATCTAACTTCTGGAGGCAGTCAAAATGAGTATTTGAATTCTTCCCTACCTTATTCCTGTGCTGAGATACAGGCTGCTCCAACCTGCTGTAAAATGCTTGATTTCGAGAGTGAGCGAAACTAATGAAAACATTGTTGGGGTAAAACCTAAAGGGAAAGACCTAGCACCAAATCCAATTTGCCATCTGATCTAACTTCTGGAGGCAGTCAAAATGATCCTTAGAATTCTTCCCTACCTTATTCCTGTGCTGAGATACAGGCTGCTCCAACCTGCTGTAAAATGCTTGATTTCGAGAGTGAGCGAAACTAATGAAAACATTGTTGGGGTAAAACCTAAAGGGAAAGACCTAGCACCAAATTCCATTGGCCATCTGATCTAACTTCTGGAGGCAGTCAAAATGAGTATTTGAATTCTTCCCTACCTTATTCCTGTGCTGAGATACAGGCTGCTCCAACCTGCTGTAAAATGCTTGATTTCGAGAGTGAGCGAAACTAATGAAAACATTGTTGGGGTAAAACCTAAAGGGAAAGACCTAGCACCAAATCCAATTTGCCATCTGATCTAACTTCTGGAGGCAGTCAAAATGAGTATTTGAATTCTTCCCTACCTTATTCCTGTGCTGAGATACAGGCTGCTCCAACCTGCTGTAAAATGCTTGATTTCGAGAGTGAGCGAAACTAATGAAAACATTGTTGGGGTAAAACCTAAAGGGAAAGACCTAGCACCAAATTCCATTGGCCATCTGATCTAACTTCTGGAGGCAGTCAAAATGATCCTTAGAATTCTTCCCTACCTTATTCCTGTGCTGAGATACAGGCTGCTCCAACCTGCTGTAAAATGCTTGATTTCGAGAGTGAGCGAAACTAATGAAAACATTGTTGGGGTAAAACCTAAAGGGAAAGACCTAGCACCAAATCCAATTTGCCATCTGATCTAACTTCTGGAGGCAGTCAAAATGAGTATTTGAATTCTTCCCTACCTTTTTCCTGTGCTGAGATACAGGCTGCTCCAACCTGCTGTAAAATGCTTGATTTCGAGAGTGAGCGAAACTAATGAAAACATTGTTGGGGTAAAACCTAAAGGGAAAGACCTAGCACCAAATTCCATTGGCCATCTGATCTAACTTCTGGAGGCAGTCAAAATGATCCTTAGAATTCTTCCCTACCTTATTCCTGTGCTGAGATACAGGCTGCTCCAACCTGCTGTAAAATGCTTGATTTCGAGAGTGAGCGAAACTAATGAAAACATTGTTGGGGTAAAACCTAAAGGGAAAGACCTAGCACCAAATTCCATTGGCCATCTGATCTAACTTCTGGAGGCAGTCAAAATGATCCTTAGAATTCTTCCCTACCTTATTCCTGTGCTGAGATACAGGCTGCTCCAACCTGCTGTAAAATGCTTGATTTCGAGAGTGAGCGAAACTAATGAAAACATTGTTGGGGTAAAACCTAAAGGGAAAGACCTAGCACCAAATCCAATTTGCCATCTGATCTAACTTCTGGAGGCAGTCAAAATGATCCTTAGAATTCTTCCCTACCTTATTCCTGTGCTGAGATACAGGCTGCTCCAACCTGCTGTAAAATGCTTGATTTCGAGAGTGAGCGAAACTAATGAAAACATTGTTGGGGTAAAACCTAAAGGGAAAGACCTAGCACCAAATCCAATTTGCCATCTGATCTAACTTCTGGAGGCAGTCAAAATGATCCTTAGAATTCTTCCCTACCTTATTCCTGTGCTGAGATACAGGCTGCTCCAACCTGCTGTAAAATGCTTGATTTCGAGAGTGAGCGAAACTAATGAAAACATTGTTGGGGTAAAACCTAAAGGGAAAGACCTAGCACCAAATCCAATTTGCCATCTGATCTAACTTCTGGAGGCAGTCAAAATGATCCTTAGAATTCTTCCCTACCTTATTCCTGTGCTGAGATACAGGCTGCTCCAACCTGCTGTAAAATGCTTGATTTCGAGAGTGAGCGAAACTAATGAAAACATTGTTGGGGTAAAACCTAAAGGGAAAGACCTAGCACCAAATCCAATTTGCCATCTGATCTAACTTCTGGAGGCAGTCAAAATGATCCTTAGAATTCTTCCCTACCTTATTCCTGTGCTGAGATACAGGCTGCTCCAACCTGCTGTAAAATGCTTGATTTCGAGAGTGAGCGAAACTAATGAAAACATTGTTGGGGTAAAACCTAAAGGGAAAGACCTAGCACCAAATTCCATTGGCCATCTGATCTAACTTCTGGAGGCAGTCAAAATGAGTATTTGAATTCTTCCCTACCTTATTCCTGTGCTGAGATACAGGCTGCTCCAACCTGCTGTAAAATGCTTGATTTCGAGAGTGAGCGAAACTAATGAAAACATTGTTGGGGTAAAACCTAAAGGGAAAGACCTAGCACCAAATCCAATTTGCCATCTGATCTAACTTCTGGAGGCAGTCAAAATGATCCTTAGAATTCTTCCCTACCTTATTCCTGTGCTGAGATACAGGCTGCTCCAACCTGCTGTAAAATGCTTGATTTCGAGAGTGAGCGAAACTAATGAAAACATTGTTGGGGTAAAACCTAAAGGGAAAGACCTAGCACCAAATTCCATTGGCCATCTGATCTAACTTCTGGAGGCAGTCAAAATGATCCTTAGAATTCTTCCCTACCTTATTCCTGTGCTGAGATACAGGCTGCTCCAACCTGCTGTAAAATGCTTGATTTCGAGAGTGAGCGAAACTAATGAAAACATTGTTGGGGTAAAACCTAAAGGGAAAGACCTAGCACCAAATCCAATTTGCCATCTGATCTAACTTCTGGAGGCAGTCAAAATGATCCTTAGAATTCTTCCCTACCTTATTCCTGTGCTGAGATACAGGCTGCTCCAACCTGCTGTAAAATGCTTGATTTCGAGAGTGAGCGAAACTAATGAAAACATTGTTGGGGTAAAACCTAAAGGGAAAGGCCTAGCACCAAATTCCATTGGCCATCTGATCTAACTTCTGGAGGCAGTCAAAATGAGTATTTGAATTCTTCCCTACCTTATTCCTGTGCTGAGATACAGGCTGCTCCAACCTGCTGTAAAATGCTTGATTTCGAGAGTGAGCGAAACTAATGAAAACATTGTTGGGGTAAAACCTAAAGGGAAAGACCTAGCACCAAATTCCATTGGCCATCTGATCTAACTTCTGGAGGCAGTCAAAATGATCCTTAGAATTCTTCCCTACCTTATTCCTGTGCTGAGATACAGGCTGCTCCAACCTGCTGTAAAATGCTTGATTTCGAGAGTGAGCGAAACTAATGAAAACATTGTTGGGGTAAAACCTAAAGGGAAAGACCTAGCACCAAATTGCATTGGCCATCTGATCTAACTTCTGGAGGCAGTCAAAATGAGTATTTGAATTCTTCCCTACCTTATTCCTGTGCTGAGATACAGGCTGCTCCAACCTGCTGTAAAATGCTTGATTTCGAGAGTGAGCGAAACTAATGAAAACATTGTTGGGGTAAAACCTAAAGGGAAAGACCTAGCACCAAATCCAATTTGCCATCTGATCTAACTTCTGGAGGCAGTCAAAATGATCCTTAGAATTCTTCCCTACCTTATTCCTGTGCTGAGATACAGGCTGCTCCAACCTGCTGTAAAATGCTTGATTTCGAGAGTGAGCGAAACTAATGAAAACATTGTTGGGGTAAAACCTAAAGGGAAAGACCTAGCACCAAATCCAATTTGCCATCTGATCTAACTTCTGGAGGCAGTCAAAATGATCCTTAGAATTCTTCCCTACCTTATTCCTGTGCTGAGATACAGGCTGCTCCAACCTGCTGTAAAATGCTTGATTTCGAGAGTGAGCGAAACTAATGAAAACATTGTTGGGGTAAAACCTAAAGGGAAAGACCTAGCACCAAATCCAATTTGCCATCTGATCTAACTTCTGGAGGCAGTCAAAATGATCCTTAGAATTCTTCCCTACCTTATTCCTGTGCTGAGATACAGGCTGCTCCAACCTGCTGTAAAATGCTTGATTTCGAGAGTGAGCGAAACTAATGAAAACATTGTTGGGGTAAAACCTAAAGGGAAAGACCTAGCACCAAATCCAATTTGCCATCTGATCTAACTTCTGGAGGCAGTCAAAATGATCCTTAGAATTCTTCCCTACCTTATTCCTGTGCTGAGATACAGGCTGCTCCAACCTGCTGTAAAATGCTTGATTTCGAGAGTGAGCGAAACTAATGAAAACATTGTTGGGGTAAAACCTAAAGGGAAAGACCTAGCACCAAATCCAATTTGCCATCTGATCTAACTTCTGGAGGCAGTCAAAATGAGTATTTGAATTCTTCCCTACCTTATTCCTGTGCTGAGATACAGGCTGCTCCAACCTGCTGTAAAATGCTTGATTTCGAGAGTGAGCGAAACTAATGAAAACATTGTTGGGGTAAAACCTAAAGGGAAAGACCTAGCACCAAATTCCATTGGCCATCTGATCTAACTTCTGGAGGCAGTCAAAATGAGTATTTGAATTCTTCCCTACCTTATTCCTGTGCTGAGATACAGGCTGCTCCAACCTGCTGTAAAATGCTTGATTTCGAGAGTGAGCGAAACTAATGAAAACATTGTTGGGGTAAAACCTAAAGGGAAAGACCTAGCACCAAATCCAATTTGCCATCTGATCTAACTTCTGGAGGCAGTCAAAATGATCCTTAGAATTCTTCCCTACCTTATTCCTGTGCTGAGATACAGGCTGCTCCAACCTGCTGTAAAATGCTTGATTTCGAGAGTGAGCGAAACTAATGAAAACATTGTTGGGGTAAAACCTAAAGGGAAAGACCTAGCACCAAATTCCATTGGCCATCTGATCTAACTTCTGGAGGCAGTCAAAATGATCCTTAGAATTCTTCCCTACCTTATTCCTGTGCTGAGATACAGGCTGCTCCAACCTGCTGTAAAATGCTTGATTTCGAGAGTGAGCGAAACTAATGAAAACATTGTTGGGGTAAAACCTAAAGGGAAAGACCTAGCACCAAATCCAATTTGCCATCTGATCTAACTTCTGGAGGCAGTCAAAATGATCCTTAGAATTCTTCCCTACCTTATTCCTGTGCTGAGATACAGGCTGCTCCAACCTGCTGTAAAATGCTTGATTTCGAGAGTGAGCGAAACTAATGAAAACATTGTTGGGGTAAAACCTAAAGGGAAAGGCCTAGCACCAAATTCCATTGGCCATCTGATCTAACTTCTGGAGGCAGTCAAAATGAGTATTTGAATTCTTCCCTACCTTATTCCTGTGCTGAGATACAGGCTGCTCCAACCTGCTGTAAAATGCTTGATTTCGAGAGTGAGCGAAACTAATGAAAACATTGTTGGGGTAAAACCTAAAGGGAAAGACCTAGCACCAAATTCCATTGGCCATCTGATCTAACTTCTGGAGGCAGTCAAAATGATCCTTAGAATTCTTCCCTACCTTATTCCTGTGCTGAGATACAGGCTGCTCCAACCTGCTGTAAAATGCTTGATTTCGAGAGTGAGCGAAACTAATGAAAACATTGTTGGGGTAAAACCTAAAGGGAAAGACCTAGCACCAAATTCCATTGGCCATCTGATCTAACTTCTGGAGGCAGTCAAAATGATCCTTAGAATTCTTCCCTACCTTATTCCTGTGCTGAGATACAGGCTGCTCCAACCTGCTGTAAAATGCTTGATTTCGAGAGTGAGCGAAACTAATGAAAACATTGTTGGGGTAAAACCTAAAGGGAAAGACCTAGCACCAAATCCAATTTGCCATCTGATCTAACTTCTGGAGGCAGTCAAAATGATCCTTAGAATTCTTCCCTACCTTATTCCTGTGCTGAGATATAGGCTGCTCCAACCTGCTGTAAAATGCTTGATTTCGAGAGTGAGCGAAACTAATGAAAACATTGTTGGGGTAAAACCTAAAGGGAAAGACCTAGCACCAAATCCAATTTGCCATCTGATCTAACTTCTGGAGGCAGTCAAAATGATCCTTAGAATTCTTCCCTACCTTATTCCTGTGCTGAGATACAGGCTGCTCCAACCTGCTGTAAAATGCTTGATTTCGAGAGTGAGCGAAACTAATGAAAACATTGTTGGGGTAAAACCTAAAGGGAAAGACCTAGCACCAAATCCAATTTGCCATCTGATCTAACTTCTGGAGGCAGTCAAAATGAGTATTTGAATTCTTCCCTACCTTATTCCTGTGCTGAGATACAGGCTGCTCCAACCTGCTGTAAAATGCTTGATTTCGAGAGTGAGCGAAACTAATGAAAACATTGTTGGGGTAAAACCTAAAGGGAAAGACCTAGCACCAAATCCAATTTGCCATCTGATCTAACTTCTGGAGGCAGTCAAAATGAGTATTTGAATTCTTCCCTACCTTATTCCTGTGCTGAGATACAGGCTGCTCCAACCTGCTGTAAAATGCTTGATTTCGAGAGTGAGCGAAACTAATGAAAACATTGTTGGGGTAAAACCTAAAGGGAAAGACCTAGCACCAAATCCAATTTGCCATCTGATCTAACTTCTGGAGGCAGTCAAAATGATCCTTAGAATTCTTCCCTACCTTATTCCTGTGCTGAGATACAGGCTGCTCCAACCTGCTGTAAAATGCTTGATTTCGAGAGTGAGCGAAACTAATGAAAACATTGTTGGGGTAAAACCTAAAGGGAAAGACCTAGCACCAAATCCAATTTGCCATCTGATCTAACTTCTGGAGGCAGTCAAAATGATCCTTAGAATTCTTCCCTACCTTATTCCTGTGCTGAGATACAGGCTGCTCCAACCTGCTGTAAAATGCTTGATTTCGAGAGTGAGCGAAACTAATGAAAACATTGTTGGGGTAAAACCTAAAGGGAAAGACCTAGCACCAAATTCCATTGGCCATCTGATCTAACTTCTGGAGGCAGTCAAAATGAGTATTTGAATTCTTCCCTACCTTATTCCTGTGCTGAGATACAGGCTGCTCCAACCTGCTGTAAAATGCTTGATTTCGAGAGTGAGCGAAACTAATGAAAACATTGTTGGGGTAAAACCTAAAGGGAAAGGCCTAGCACCAAATTCCATTGGCCATCTGATCTAACTTCTGGAGGCAGTCAAAATGAGTATTTGAATTCTTCCCTACCTTATTCCTGTGCTGAGATACAGGCTGCTCCAACCTGCTGTAAAATGCTTGATTTTGAGAGTGAGCGAAACTAATGAAAACATTGTTGGGGTAAAACCTAAAGGGAAAGACCTAGCACCAAATCCAATTTGCCATCTGATCTAACGTCTGGAGGCAGTCAAAATGATCCTTAGAATTCTTCCCTACCTTATTCCTGTGCTGAGATACAGGCTGCTCCAACCTGCTGTAAAATGCTTGATTTCGAGAGTGAGCGAAACTAATGAAAACATTGTTGGGGTAAAACCTAAAGGGAAAGACCTAGCACCAAATCCAATTTGCCATCTGATCTAACTTCTGGAGGCAGTCAAAATGAGTATTTGAATTCTTCCCTACCTTATTCCTGTGCTGAGATACAGGCTGCTCCAACCTGCTGTAAAATGCTTGATTTCGAGAGTGAGCGAAACTAATGAAAACATTGTTGGGGTAAAACCTAAAGGGAAAGGCCTAGCACCAAATTGCATTGGCCATCTGATCTAACTTCTGGAGGCAGTCAAAATGAGTATTTGAATTCTTCCCTACCTTATTCCTGTGCTGAGATACAGGCTGCTCCAACCTGCTGTAAAATGCTTGATTTCGAGAGTGAGCGAAACTAATGAAAACATTGTTGGGGTAAAACCTAAAGGGAAAGACCTAGCACCAAATTCCATTGGCCATCTGATCTAACTTCTGGAGGCAGTCAAAATGATCCTTAGAATTCTTCCCTACCTTATTCCTGTGCTGAGATACAGGCTGCTCCAACCTGCTGTAAAATGCTTGATTTCGAGAGTGAGCGAAACTAATGAAAACATTGTTGGGGTAAAACCTAAAGGGAAAGACCTAGCACCAAATTGCATTGGCCATCTGATCTAACTTCTGGAGGCAGTCAAAATGAGTATTTGAATTCTTCCCTACCTTATTCCTGTGCTGAGATACAGGCTGCTCCAACCTGCTGTAAAATGCTTGATTTCGAGAGTGAGCGAAACTAATGAAAACATTGTTGGGGTAAAACCTAAAGGGAAAGACCTAGCACCAAATCCAATTTGCCATCTGATCTAACTTCTGGAGGCAGTCAAAATGATCCTTAGAATTCTTCCCTACCTTATTCCTGTGCTGAGATACAGGCTGCTCCAACCTGCTGTAAAATGCTTGATTTCGAGAGTGAGCGAAACTAATGAAAACATTGTTGGGGTAAAACCTAAAGGGAAAGACCTAGCACCAAATTCCATTGGCCATCTGATCTAACTTCTGGAGGCAGTCAAAATGATCCTTAGAATTCTTCCCTACCTTATTCCTGTGCTGAGATACAGGCTGCTCCAACCTGCTGTAAAATGCTTGATTTCGAGAGTGAGCGAAACTAATGAAAACATTGTTGGGGTAAAACCTAAAGGGAAAGACCTAGCACCAAATCCAATTTGCCATCTGATCTAACTTCTGGAGGCAGTCAAAATGAGTATTTGAATTCTTCCCTACCTTATTCCTGTGCTGAGATACAGGCTGCTCCAACCTGCTGTAAAATGCTTGATTTCGAGAGTGAGCGAAACTAATGAAAACATTGTTGGGGTAAAACCTAAAGGGAAAGACCTAGCACCAAATCCAATTTGCCATCTGATCTAACTTCTGGAGGCAGTCAAAATGATCCTTAGAATTCTTCCCTACCTTATTCCTGTGCTGAGATACAGGCTGCTCCAACCTGCTGTAAAATGCTTGATTTCGAGAGTGAGCGAAACTAATGAAAACATTGTTGGGGTAAAACCTAAAGGGAAAGACCTAGCACCAAATCCAATTTGCCATCTGATCTAACTTCTGGAGGCAGTCAAAATGAGTATTTGAATTCTTCCCTACCTTATTCCTGTGCTGAGATACAGGCTGCTCCAACCTGCTGTAAAATGCTTGATTTCGAGAGTGAGCGAAACTAATGAAAACATTGTTGGGGTAAAACCTAAAGGGAAAGACCTAGCACCAAATTCCATTGGCCATCTGATCTAACTTCTGGAGGCAGTCAAAATGAGTATTTGAATTCTTCCCTACCTTATTCCTGTGCTGAGATACAGGCTGCTCCAACCTGCTGTAAAATGCTTGATTTCGAGAGTGAGCGAAACTAATGAAAACATTGTTGGGGTAAAACCTAAAGGGAAAGGCCTAGCACCAAATTCCATTGGCCATCTGATCTAACTTCTGGAGGCAGTCAAAATGAGTATTTGAATTCTTCCCTACCTTATTCCTGTGCTGAGATACAGGCTGCTCCAACCTGCTGTAAAATGCTTGATTTTGAGAGTGAGCGAAACTAATGAAAACATTGTTGGGGTAAAACCTAAAGGGAAAGACCTAGCACCAAATCCAATTTGCCATCTGATCTAACGTCTGGAGGCAGTCAAAATGATCCTTAGAATTCTTCCCTACCTTATTCCTGTGCTGAGATACAGGCTGCTCCAACCTGCTGTAAAATGCTTGATTTCGAGAGTGAGCGAAACTAATGAAAACATTGTTGGGGTAAAACCTAAAGGGAAAGACCTAGCACCAAATCCAATTTGCCATCTGATCTAACTTCTGGAGGCAGTCAAAATGAGTATTTGAATTCTTCCCTACCTTATTCCTGTGCTGAGATACAGGCTGCTCCAACCTGCTGTAAAATGCTTGATTTCGAGAGTGAGCGAAACTAATGAAAACATTGTTGGGGTAAAACCTAAAGGGAAAGGCCTAGCACCAAATTGCATTGGCCATCTGATCTAACTTCTGGAGGCAGTCAAAATGAGTATTTGAATTCTTCCCTACCTTATTCCTGTGCTGAGATACAGGCTGCTCCAACCTGCTGTAAAATGCTTGATTTCGAGAGTGAGCGAAACTAATGAAAACATTGTTGGGGTAAAACCTAAAGGGAAAGACCTAGCACCAAATTCCATTGGCCATCTGATCTAACTTCTGGAGGCAGTCAAAATGATCCTTAGAATTCTTCCCTACCTTATTCCTGTGCTGAGATACAGGCTGCTCCAACCTGCTGTAAAATGCTTGATTTCGAGAGTGAGCGAAACTAATGAAAACATTGTTGGGGTAAAACCTAAAGGGAAAGACCTAGCACCAAATTGCATTGGCCATCTGATCTAACTTCTGGAGGCAGTCAAAATGAGTATTTGAATTCTTCCCTACCTTATTCCTGTGCTGAGATACAGGCTGCTCCAACCTGCTGTAAAATGCTTGATTTCGAGAGTGAGCGAAACTAATGAAAACATTGTTGGGGTAAAACCTAAAGGGAAAGACCTAGCACCAAATCCAATTTGCCATCTGATCTAACTTCTGGAGGCAGTCAAAATGATCCTTAGAATTCTTCCCTACCTTATTCCTGTGCTGAGATACAGGCTGCTCCAACCTGCTGTAAAATGCTTGATTTCGAGAGTGAGCGAAACTAATGAAAACATTGTTGGGGTAAAACCTAAAGGGAAAGACCTAGCACCAAATTCCATTGGCCATCTGATCTAACTTCTGGAGGCAGTCAAAATGATCCTTAGAATTCTTCCCTACCTTATTCCTGTGCTGAGATACAGGCTGCTCCAACCTGCTGTAAAATGCTTGATTTCGAGAGTGAGCGAAACTAATGAAAACATTGTTGGGGTAAAACCTAAAGGGAAAGACCTAGCACCAAATTCCATTGGCCATCTGATCTAACTTCTGGAGGCAGTCAAAATGATCCTTAGAATTCTTCCCTACCTTATTCCTGTGCTGAGATACAGGCTGCTCCAACCTGCTGTAAAATGCTTGATTTCGAGAGTGAGCGAAACTAATGAAAACATTGTTGGGGTAAAACCTAAAGGGAAAGACCTAGCACCAAATCCAATTTGCCATCTGATCTAACTTCTGGAGGCAGTCAAAATGAGTATTTGAATTCTTCCCTACCTTATTCCTGTGCTGAGATACAGGCTGCTCCAACCTGCTGTAAAATGCTTGATTTCGAGAGTGAGCGAAACTAATGAAAACATTGTTGGGGTAAAACCTAAAGGGAAAGACCTAGCACCAAATTCCATTGGCCATCTGATCTAACTTCTGGAGGCAGTCAAAATGATCCTTAGAATTCTTCCCTACCTTATTCCTGTGCTGAGATACAGGCTGCTCCAACCTGCTGTAAAATGCTTGATTTCGAGAGTGAGCGAAACTAATGAAAACATTGTTGGGGTAAAACCTAAAGGGAAAGACCTAGCACCAAATCCAATTTGCCATCTGATCTAACTTCTGGAGGCAGTCAAAATGAGTATTTGAATTCTTCCCTACCTTATTCCTGTGCTGAGATACAGGCTGCTCCAACCTGCTGTAAAATGCTTGATTTCGAGAGTGAGCGAAACTAATGAAAACATTGTTGGGGTAAAACCTAAAGGGAAAGACCTAGCACCAAATCCAATTTGCCATCTGATCTAACTTCTGGAGGCAGTCAAAATGATCCTTAGAATTCTTCCCTACCTTATTCCTGTGCTGAGATACAGGCTGCTCCAACCTGCTGTAAAATGCTTGATTTCGAGAGTGAGCGAAACTAATGAAAACATTGTTGGGGTAAAACCTAAAGGGAAAGACCTAGCACCAAATCCAATTTGCCATCTGATCTAACTTCTGGAGGCAGTCAAAATGATCCTTAGAATTCTTCCCTACCTTATTCCTGTGCTGAGATACAGGCTGCTCCAACCTGCTGTAAAATGCTTGATTTCGAGAGTGAGCGAAACTAATGAAAACATTGTTGGGGTAAAACCTAAAGGGAAAGACCTAGCACCAAATCCAAATTGCCATCTGATCTAACTTCTGGAGGCAGTCAAAATGATCCTTAGAATTCTTCCCTACCTTATTCCTGTGCTGAGATACAGGCTGCTCCAACCTGCTGTAAAATGCTTGATTTCGAGAGTGAGCGAAACTAATGAAAACATTGTTGGGGTAAAACCTAAAGGGAAAGGCCTAGCACCAAATTGCATTGGCCATCTGATCTAACTTCTGGAGGCAGTCAAAATGAGTATTTGAATTCTTCCCTACCTTATTCCTGTGCTGAGATACAGGCTGCTCCAACCTGCTGTAAAATGCTTGATTTCGAGAGTGAGCGAAACTAATGAAAACATTGTTGGGGTAAAACCTAAAGGGAAAGGCCTAGCACCAAATTCCATTGGCCATCTGATCTAACTTCTGGAGGCAGTCAAAATGAGTATTTGAATTCTTCCCTACCTTATTCCTGTGCTGAGATACAGGCTGCTCCAACCTGCTGTAAAATGCTTGATTTTGAGAGTGAGCGAAACTAATGAAAACATTGTTGGGGTAAAACCTAAAGGGAAAGACCTAGCACCAAATCCAATTTGCCATCTGATCTAACTTCTGGAGGCAGTCAAAATGATCCTTAGAATTCTTCCCTACCTTATTCCTGTGCTGAGATACAGGCTGCTCCAACCTGCTGTAAAATGCTTGATTTCGAGAGTGAGCGAAACTAATGAAAACATTGTTGGGGTAAAACCTAAAGGGAAAGACCTAGCACCAAATCCAATTTGCCATCTGATCTAACTTCTGGAGGCAGTCAAAATGAGTATTTGAATTCTTCCCTACCTTATTCCTGTGCTGAGATACAGGCTGCTCCAACCTGCTGTAAAATGCTTGATTTCGAGAGTGAGCGAAACTAATGAAAACATTGTTGGGGTAAAACCTAAAGGGAAAGACCTAGCACCAAATTCCATTGGCCATCTGATCTAACTTGTGGAGGCAGTCAAAATGATCCTTAGAATTCTTCCCTACCTTATTTCTGTGCTGAGATACAGGCTGCTCCAACCTGCTGTAAAATGCTTGATTTCGAGAGTGAGCGAAACTAATGAAAACATTGTTGGGGTAAAACCTAAAGGGAAAGACCTAGCACCAAATTCCATTGGCCATCTGATCTAACTTCTGGAGGCAGTCAAAATGATCCTTAGAATTCTTCCCTACCTTATTCCTGTGCTGAGATACAGGCTGCTCCAACCTGCTGTAAAATGCTTGATTTCGAGAGTGAGCGAAACTAATGAAAACATTGTTGGGGTAAAACCTAAAGGGAAAGACCTAGCACCAAATTCCATTGGCCATCTGATCTAACTTGTGGAGGCAGTCAAAATGATCCTTAGAATTCTTCCCTACCTTATTTCTGTGCTGAGATACAGGCTGCTCCAACCTGCTGTAAAATGCTTGATTTCGAGAGTGAGCGAAACTAATGAAAACATTGTTGGGGTAAAACCTAAAGGGAAAGGCCTAGCACCAAATTGCATTGGCCATCTGATCTAACTTCTGGAGGCAGTCAAAATGAGTATTTGAATTCTTCCCTACCTTATTCCTGTGCTGAGATACAGGCTGCTCCAACCTGCTGTAAAATGCTTGATTTTGAGAGTGAGCGAAACTAATGAAAACATTGTTGGGGTAAAACCTAAAGGGAAAGACCTAGCACCAAATCCAATTTGCCATCTGATCTAACTTCTGGAGGCAGTCAAAATGATCCTTAGAATTCTTCCCTACCTTATTCCTGTGCTGAGATACAGGCTGCTCCAACCTGCTGTAAAATGCTTGATTTCGAGAGTGAGCGAAACTAATGAAAACATTGTTGGGGTAAAACCTAAAGGGAAAGACCTAGCACCAAATCCAATTTGCCATCTGATCTAACTTCTGGAGGCAGTCAAAATGATCCTTAGAATTCTTCCCTACCTTATTCCTGTGCTGAGATACAGGCTGCTCCAACCTGCTGTAAAATGCTTGATTTCGAGAGTGAGCGAAACTAATGAAAACATTGTTGGGGTAAAACCTAAAGGGAAAGACCTAGCACCAAATCCAATTTGCCATCTGATCTAACTTCTGGAGGCAGTCAAAATGATCCTTAGAATTCTTCCCTACCTTATTCCTGTGCTGAGATACAGGCTGCTCCAACCTGCTGTAAAATGCTTGATTTCGAGAGTGAGCGAAACTAATGAAAACATTGTTGGGGTAAAACCTAAAGGGAAAGGCCTAGCACCAAATTGCATTGGCCATCTGATCTAACTTCTGGAGGCAGTCAAAATGAGTATTTGAATTCTTCCCTACCTTATTCCTGTGCTGAGATACAGGCTGCTCCAACCTGCTGTAAAATGCTTGATTTCGAGAGTGAGCGAAACTAATGAAAACATTGTTGGGGTAAAACCTAAAGGGAAAGGCCTAGCACCAAATTCCATTGGCCATCTGATCTAACTTCTGGAGGCAGTCAAAATGAGTATTTGAATTCTTCCCTACCTTATTCCTGTGCTGAGATACAGGCTGCTCCAACCTGCTGTAAAATGCTTGATTTTGAGAGTGAGCGAAACTAATGAAAACATTGTTGGGGTAAAACCTAAAGGGAAAGGCCTAGCACCAAATCCAATTTGCCATCTGATCTAACTTCTGGAGGCAGTCAAAATGATCCTTAGAATTCTTCCCTACCTTATTCCTGTGCTGAGATACAGGCTGCTCCAACCTGCTGTAAAATGCTTGATTTCGAGAGTGAGCGAAACTAATGAAAACATTGTTGGGGTAAAACCTAAAGGGAAAGACCTAGCACCAAATCCAATTTGCCATCTGATCTAACTTCTGGAGGCAGTCAAAATGAGTATTTGAATTCTTCCCTACCTTATTCCTGTGCTGAGATACAGGCTGCTCCAACCTGCTGTAAAATGCTTGATTTCGAGAGTGAGCGAAACTAATGAAAACATTGTTGGGGTAAAACCTAAAGGGAAAGACCTAGCACCAAATTCCATTGGCCATCTGATCTAACTTGTGGAGGCAGTCAAAATGATCCTTAGAATTCTTCCCTACCTTATTTCTGTGCTGAGATACAGGCTGCTCCAACCTGCTGTAAAATGCTTGATTTCGAGAGTGAGCGAAACTAATGAAAACATTGTTGGGGTAAAACCTAAAGGGAAAGACCTAGCACCAAATCCAATTTGCCATCTGATCTAACTTCTGGAGGCAGTCAAAATGATCCTTAGAATTCTTCCCTACCTTATTCCTGTGCTGAGATACAGGCTGCTCCAACCTGCTGTAAAATGCTTGATTTTGAGAGTGAGCGAAACTAATGAAAACATTGTT